>NC_056429.1:55847795-56090295 GCF_018296145.1 Oncorhynchus tshawytscha
GCCAAAAGCTTCACTGTCAATGCAGTTGCCATTCTCATTTAATGTTCCCCAGGATACAATTGAGTTTACACTATCATCATGTTTGTTTTACACATCTCTCTTTTGTATTACCCATAGAAATAGAAATAATGTATTACCCTTCTTCTTGCAACGTTAGACACATGACACTGTCTGTGGCTAAACTGGACTTTCTAACACAGATGGCAGAGTGCATGGCCATCTTCTACCATCCATGCACAGAGTAGCGTTGGCCTGTGTTCTAGAGCCTGTGTGGCTGTGCAGTGGGGCGTGCAGTCCTCGGACAGGGAGAACAGAAGTAGCACAGTTGGTTCTACGACCCTCTCCCTCCCCGAGGTGTAACAGTTGTTCCCCAGCTAATGTTATGCATATGCTCCTTGACATCCCCCCAGGATGCCCCACCAGATGCCTGGTCAGAATTGGTTGTATCAATGATATGATCATTTATTTCATTCCGTAGAGACTCAAAATGTGTTTTAATCATGAATATGTTATCAAGGTTATCAAGAAGATACAGCAGTGAAAAGAAAAGACCACACTCAAACACCATTTTTACACCATTTTACACTGGGAATGGTAAATGGGTTCCCATTCTTTAATACTCAAAATGTTGATGCATTTTTCCCGAGGTTTATGGTAAAGTCAGCATGTCGCATACAAAAAAAGTCACAGCCTATACATTAGTGTGTCGCAGAAATGGCTACCTCAAAAATCATTATGTTTTCCCTAAATACAGTGTATCACCTCCGAGCTCTTAGCTACAATGACTGACAATAACACACATTACAAATTAAGCAAATTGAATGCCTCCAGTGGAATGACTGTAAATGACAAAAACAATCATCCTCTGTGAGATCAGACAACAAAAGCCAGGACCCACACCACAGGTTGCATCAGGAGGCATCTTATTTATTTGGTCATCACTTAATATTTGCTGCTTATCTCATTGTAGGCCCTAAATCCAAGTTAACTCGGATTATCCTTCATGAAAAAGGCATTAAGGGGAGGATAACCTCTGCTTCGAATGAGTTAATCTACAGGCATGTTAATGAGTCTTGTACTGGATTGGAATTGCTTAAATTAAAAGCAAATATCAACAGTCATTGTGCTAAAGGAGCTTGAGTGCCTGGCCTGGCCTCAATACATCATCCTGTAGACAGTAATGCATTAAGTGATTTGATTCCCAGGGTTGTTGCGGTAATCATGTAATGTAAGTGAAAAACAATTAAATTAACAGTTTATCATGTAATGAAACAACTCACATTTAAAGGGGCTAGGCTTCAAGTTGAGTCAAGGTACTTGCTTATTGGGTATGTGTCCCATACTGATCGACACTTGGGGTGACAATTGACCCGTAATTTGACCCATGACCTTAAGGCAACACAAATCATTTAGCACGTTTCCCGGGGAAAGTTATGTTTTACAGTTCAATCAGATTTTCTGATTGAAACTGATTGAAACAGATTTACCAGTTAAATGTATTTTCTGTTATTGTCCTGATATTAAAGGTCACAATGCTTTTACTGGCTTTATGAAAATGTTTTTTTAATCTACTGTATGATTAAACTGGGTGAGTTCTGATTGCTGCTTTATCGCTGCCGCTTATTTTACCAATTGAATTTGCTGAATTTCATATAAGCCCAACAGTGTATGAGAAAAGGATTTGGGTCTACAGAGTCTCAGTGCCCCATAAATTTGTTTGAATTCAATGACTAAATGCTCACGGCGTCACTGCTTTATATACCATGTATGGGATATTATAATAATGGTTTAATCGTGCTCAATGCACCAACGAAACATTCTGGTAAAGCAACCAGAATATACATTTATCTGAGAGTTCACCAAAAGTTTGATGATATTATACCAACTTAATCTGCCCTAGGTCACAGTATGAGTGGTATTTTATAGTACTCTATATTATAACTTCTTGAAGAGCTTATTCATTAGCAAATCCCAGTTTTGAAACATCATGGTAAACATTAAAGGAGGGCTGAACTTCCTGATTTGGCCTCATTTTCGGCTTGGTCATTAAGAAATGCAGTGGCCATGACTGAAGCCAAACAAGAGTTCAAATCAAATCAAACTTAATGTAACAGTCTATTAGCCATTTGATTAATTGTTCAGCAGTCTAATGGCTTGGGGGTAGAAGCTGTTAAGGAGTATTTTGGTCCTAGACTTGGCGCTCCGGTACTGCTTGCCATTCGGTAGCAGAGAAAACAGTCTATGACTTGGGTGACTGGAGTCTGACAATTTTATGGGCTTTCCTCTGACACCGCCTATTATATAGGTCCTGGATGGTCCTGGATGTACTGGGCCGTACACATTACCCTCTGTAGCACCTTATGGTCAGATGCCGAGCAGTTGCCATACCAGGCGGTGAAGCAACCTGTCAGGATGCTCTCAATGGTGCAGCTGTAGAACTTTTTGAGGATCTAGGGACCCATGCCAAATCTTTTCAGTCTCCTGTGGGCGAAAATATTTTGTCGTGCCCTTTTCACGACTGTCTTGGTGTGTTTGGACCATGATAGTTTGTTGGTGATGTGGACACCAAGGAACTTGAAACTCTCAACCCACTCCACTACAGCCATGTTGATGTTAATGGGGACCTGTTCGGCCCGCCTTTTCCTGTATTCTATCTTGCTCACATTGAGGGAGAGGTTGTTGTCCTGGCACCACACTGCCAGTTCTCTGACCTCCTCCCTATAGGCTGTTTCATCGTTGTTTGTGATCAGGCCTACCACTGTTGGTAGTGTTGGAGTCGTGTTTGGCCACACAGTCGTGGGTGAACAGGGAGTACAGGAGGGTACTAAGTACACACCCGTGAGGGGCCCCAGTGTTGAGGATCAGCGTGGCACACCTGTTGTTGCCTACCCTTACCACCTGGGGGCGGCCTGTCAGGAAGTCCAGGATCCAGTTGCAGAGGGAGGTGTTTAGTCCCAGGGTCCTTAGCTTAGTGATGAGCTTCGTAGGCACTATGGTGTTGAACGCTGAGCTCTAGTCAATGAACAGCATTCACACATAGGTGTTCCTTTTGTCCACGTGGGAAAGGGCAGTGTGGAGTGCGATTGAGATTGCGAAATCTGTGGGTCTGTTGGGGCTATATGCAAATTGGAGTTGGTCTAGGGTATCCGGGAGGATGCTGTTGATGTGAGCTATGACCAGCCTTTCAAAGCACTTCATGGCTACCGATGTGAGTGCTACGTGGTGGTAATCATCTAGGCAGGTTACCTTCACTTCCTTGGGCACAGGGACTATGGTGGTCTGCTAGAAACATGGCGGTATTACAGACTCAGTCAGGGAGAGGTTGAAAACGTCAGTGAAGACACTTGCCAGTTGGTCCGCGCACGCTTTGAGTACACGTCCTGGTAATCCATCTGGCCCTGCCTTTGTGAATGTTGACCTGTTTAAAGGTCTTGCTCACATCGGCTATCGCGTTATCACACAGTCATCCAGAACAGCTGGTGCTCTCATGCATGCTTCAGTGTTGCTTGCCTCAAAGCAAGCAAAAAGGGCATTTAGCTCGTCTGGTAGGCTTGTGTCACTGGGCAGCTTGCGGCGGGGTTCCCTTTGTAGTCCGTAATAGTTTTCAAGCCCTGCCACATCCAACGAGCGTCAGAGCCGGTGTAGTAGGATTCAATCTGAATCCTGTATTGACGCTTTGCTTGTTTGATGGTTCGTCTGAGGGCATAGCAGGATTTCTTATAAGCGTCCTGATTAGTGTCCCACTCCTTGAAAGCGGCAGCTCTAGACTTTTAGCCAGATGCGGATGTTGCCTGTAATCCATGGCTTCTGGTTGGGATATGTACGTACGGTCACTGTGGGGAGGACGTCGTCGATGCACTTATTGATGAAGCTGATGACTGAGGTGATATACTCCTCAATGCCATTGGGTGAATCCTGGAACATATTCCAGTCTGTGCTAGAAAAACAGTCTTTCCTGAACCATAGCATCCGCGTCATCTGACCACTTCCGTATTGAACTAGTCACTAGTTTTTGCTTGTAAGCAGGAATCAGGGGGATAGAATAATGGTCAGATTTGCCAAATCGAGGGCGGGGGAAAGCTTTATACACATCTCTGTGTGTAGAGTAAAGGTGGTTTAGAGTTTTTTTCCCTCCGGTTGCACATGCTGGTAAAAATTTGGTAAAACTGATTTAAGTCCCCGACCACGAGGAGTGCCGCTTCTGGATGAGCATTTTCTTGTTTGCTTATGGCCTTATAGAGTTGGTTGAGTGTGGTCTTAGTGCCAGCATCGGTCTGTGGTGGTAAATAGACGGCTACGAATAATATAGATGAGAACTCTCTTGGTAGATAGTGTGGTCTACAGCTTGGTCACTAAGAAATGCAGTGGCAAAGACTGAATCCAAACAAGAGTTGTCTTGGGCAGGTTGTTTAATGTACAGTGGGGAGAACAAGTATTTGATACACTGCCGATTTTGCAGGTTTTCCTACTTACAAAGCATGTAGAGGTCTGTCATTTTTATCATAGGTACACTTCAACTGTGAGAGACGGAATCTACAACAAAAATCCAGAAAGGCTTTCATTGAGCTTGCTAACTCAGCTAACGTAAACTCACCCCGTTCCGTGCAAATGTGCGCAACCGCAACATTCAAACGAGGCTCCAAAGAAAACGAATGGGACTGTAGCGGCTGTGTACGTCAAAATTGGGGGTGTGAACTAGGTTCCTATTCAAGCGTTGTTCGACATGGTAATGGCTCTATAATATTGGAGAAAAGTTGAAAAAACTGACCCTCCGTTACATCTTGACGTGTCATGTCGTAACGTACATGCATAAAGCAACTATTTCTGTCTTACAATCTCTCTCCACCAGCTGTAGCACTTCTATCATTCTTTAAAAACAAGAAATGGACAGTGACGGGGGTAAGGGGGGATACCTAGTCATGTTTTTCGTCATCATTGCATGCGATCATCATTCTCAAAGCCGCTGTTTACTTCTAAGATCACTTTAGCACCGCCCTAAAAACCAGATTCAAATTCGACACAAACTTTCAAATAGGTATGTAATGACACATTATATAAACTCTTTATAGTGTTTTATTTACATTTTAGAGGTGATAAGGTGGTAAGTTGGACAGATCGAGTGAAAAAAAGCTATTTTCCCACACAACATCTCTCCTTCTCACTATCACGCATTAGTTTCGCTTCCCCACCCGCCATTTTTAAAAAGACCTGACGGGGCTCATTGCCTGCTTGAATTATGCAGAAACCGGCAGCGTTTAGGTCATGTAATTGATTCTGTTGGAAAGGGGAGAAATTGTGCTTTACAATGGTATTGACATTACAGTTGATCTGGAAGTATTACGTTTTTGGGGCGCTAAAATAATGGCAATTGTAAGGACCAAGGCGATGTACGAGTTTACGTGAGTTTACGTTAGCTAGCTACCTAACTAGCTCCTTCTTTAGCTTGCCACCAATGTGCAGTGTGACTGACCAAGGTAAGAAAAAATTGTTTAGAAAATTTAAATGGATTGTTCAGTAGAATTAATGTCATGTCTGTATTAGATATAATTTAATTGACAATGCTAATGTTAAATGTTCTTGGCTAGACAAGCAATGTGTTGCTTGCAAGCTAGCTAACTTAGCTAGCTTTAGTGAGGGTTGGGTGTCTGAAAGAACTTATAGCTAGCTAGATTATTTATAACATATATTATCTCTATTTTTGCCCACCTACAGTGGTCTGGAGCCTCAGCTGCCTATTGACAGACCCCAGGAAATGTAAGAAGTATTTTGTATAATTTAGCTAGCTTGTTCCCAATGAAATGTGTTCATGAACATTAACCCTTTATTTATTCTTCATCTTGTGTGAAATTGATTCACTGACTCTCTGTCCCGGCATTATCCACAGGGTAACTGTCAATGTGTGAGTTTGCAATGGACACTGGTGGTGAAGGAATCTGCACTGTAAGCATCAATTTTATGTTCATGAACATTATCCCCTAATTCTTCATCTTGTGTGGAATGTTTTCACTGACTCTGCATTATCCACAGTGTAGCTGTCAACTTGTGAGTCTGAAAATGGACACAGGAGGTGAAGGAATCTGCATTGTAACTATGCATTTGACATTGAAATACATACTTTTGAAATACAGATGTTAAGTGCAAAAAGGTCATTTGAACATTATATTTTGTGTTTCAGATGCGACCTTACAGTGATTCCCATGTCGCAATTCAGTTATTATACACAAAAGTTATTTGAGCAAAAAATAAAAATTATTGAAAGCACTTTAATCATGTGCTATTCATTCAAATTTGTCAAAGTGATTTATTGCTGAACTTTTAGTAGTTTTATGCATATAATTTTAATGTAGCCTAGCTCCAAAATGTAAGGTAAAAAGACAACATTTCCATTCATTAAAATACATGGAAATATATATTTATGAAATATTTTTTGGAACATATTTTACTAGCTACCACAGCATGCGCTCAAAATGTATTTCCATACTATATATTTAAACATACAGTTGCTGTCGGAAGTTTACATACACCTTTGCCAAATACATTTAAACTCAGTTTTTCACAATTCCTGACATTTAATCTTAGTAAAAAATTCCATGTCTTAGGTCAGTTAGGATCACCACTTTATATTAAGAATGTGAAATGTCAGAATAATAGTAGAGAGAATGATTTATCTCAGCTTTTATTTCTTTCATCACATTCCCAGTGGGTCAGAAGTTTACATACATTCAATTAGTATTTGGTAGCATTGCCTTTAAATAGTTTAACTTGGGTCAAACGTTTTAGGTAGCCTTTCACAAGCTTCCCATAATAAGTTAGGTGAATTTTGTCCCATTCCTCCTGACCGAGCTGGTGTAACTGTGTCAGGTTTGTAGGCCTCCTTGCTCGCACACGCTTTTTCAGTTCTGCCCACACATTTTCTATGGGATTGAGGTCAGTGCTTTGTGATGGCCACTCCAATACCTTGACTTTGTTGTCCTTAAGCCATTTTGCCACAACTTTGGAAGTATGCTTTGGGTCATTGTCCATTTGTAAGACCCATTTGTGACCAAGCCTTAACTTCCTGACTGATGTCTTTAGATGTTGCTTCAATATATCCACACCATTTTATTTCCTCATGATGGCATCTATTTTGTGACGTGCACCAGTCCATCCTGCAGCAAAACACCCTCACAACATGATGCTGCCACCCCCATGCTTCACGGTTGGGATGGTGTTCCTCGGCTTGCAAGACTCCCCCTTTTTCCTCCAAACATAACAATGGTCATTATGGCCAAACAGTTCTATTTTTGTTCCATCAGACCAGAGGACATTTCTACAAAAAGTACGATCTTTGTCCCCATGTCCAGTTGCAAACCGTAGTCTGGCTTTTTTATGGTTGTTTTGGAGCAGTGGCTTCTTCCTTGCTTAGTGGCCTTTCAGGTTATGTCGATATAGGACTCGTTTTACTGTGGCTATAGATACTTTTGTACCTGTTTCCTCCAGCATATTCACAAGGTCCTTTGCTGTTGTTCTGGGATTGATTTACACTTTTCACACCAAAGTACGTTCATCTCTAGGAGATAGAATGCGTCTCCTTCCTGAGCGGTATGACGGTTGCGTGGTCCAACGTTGTTTATAGATGAACAGATGAACGTGGTACCTTCAGGCATTTGGAAATTGCTCCCAATGATGAACCAGATTTGTAGAGGTCTACAATTTTTTTTCTGAGGTTTTGGCTGATTTCTTTAGATTTTCCCATGATGTCAAGCGAAGAGGCACTGAGTTTGAAGGTAGGCCTTGAAATACATCCTCAGGTACACCTCCAATTGACTCAAATGAGGTCAACTATCAGAAGCTTCTAAAGCCATGACCTAATTTTCTGGAATTTTCCAAGCTGTTTAAAGGCACAGTCAACTTAGTGTATGTAAACTTCTGACCCACTGGAATTGTGATACAGTGAATTATAAGTGAAATAATCTGTCTGTAAACAATTGTTGGAAAAATGACTTGTGTCATGCACAAAGTAGATGTTCTAACCGACTTGCCAAACTATAGTTTGTTAACAAGAAATTTGTGGAGTGGTTGAAAAATTAGTTTTCATGACTCCAATCTAAGTGTATGTAAACTTCCGACTTCAACTGTATATATAAACTGAACAGTACCGGAACCAAAATCAAACCTTGTGGAACGTCACATGTGATATGTATTTCTCTGAGTTATGTTCACCAAGGGTGACAAAACACTCTTGACCAGTTAAATAGGTATAAAATAATGTGTCTGCTTGAAAACCCATTTCTTAAGAATTTTGCTTAAGAATGAAAGGTTGGAAATTGGTGGAAAATTGCTAAGAGCTGAAGAATCTAGATTTATTTTCGACAGAAGGGGTTTCCTCATAGCAGTTTTTAGTGCAGTGGGGAAAATGTCTGTGAACAGGGAGTGATTAACAATAGCTTGCACTTCTTCAGATATGCAATTAACACTGTTTTGAAGAAGGCAGTGGGGATAGAATCGAGAAAGCAGTTTGAAGGCTTAAGTTGTGATATCACTTTCCTGAGCATGCCTGTGTCAACCAGGTAAAATAAACCTGTAGTGCCGTTGCGTGGTAGGCTAGGGCACATATCATCAAACTTCTCATCAGATCTTAATTGACTGATAACCAGCCTAATCGTATCTCTGAAATATGCCTCAAACTCATCATATTTACATGTGGAGGAAAGTTCACATAGGTTTGAGGGGGTAGGATTTATCAGGCCTACAATGGTCGAGAAGAGCACTCTCAAATTATTTATAGTGATCAAGTTAGAAAAATGTGCTTGTCTGGCCTTTCTAATTACCTTGTTATATATGACAAGTTCTTCTCTCAGAATATCATAATGGACCTGCAACTTTGACTTTCTCCACTTTACCTTTGTGCAATTTTGTGGATGTGGCCTTTTTCAACTTTACTGGAGCTATGGTTGCCCTTAATGTGCTTTTAAAGTGATCAACTAAATCATCACAAGAGGAAGTCAGAATAGGTGGTGGAGTATTGTTCGTACACTCAATAAACTCAATAAAATATGTAGCAACTTCAGAGGTAACATAGCGTTTCTTAATGATGTGTGTAGATGGGTGAGAAAAAAAATATGTTTAATCCATTTTGAATTCAGGCTGTAACACAACAAAATGTGGAATAAGTCAAGGGAGTATGAATGCTTTCTTCGGAAAGTATTCAGACCCTTTAACTTTTTCCACATTTTGTTACGTTACATCCTTATTCTAAATCCATTCAATGGATAATTTCAATATACACACAATACGCCATAATGACAAAGCAAAAACAGGTTTTTAGACATTTTTGCAAATGTATTCAAATTAAAAACTGAAATATCACTTTTGCATAAGTATTCAGACCCTTTACTCAGTACTTTGTTGAAGCACTTTTGGCAGCGATTACAGCCTCAAGTCTTAATGGGTATGATTCTACGAGCTTGGCACACCTGTATTTGAGAAGTTTCTCCCATTATTCTCTGTAGATCCTCTGAAGCTCTGTCAATTTGGATGGGGTGTGTCGCTGCACAGCTATTTTCAGGTCTCTCCAGAGATGTTTGATCAAGTTCAAGTCCAGGCTCTGGCTGGGCCACTCAATGACATTCAGAGACTTGTCCCGAAGCCACTCTTGCATTGTCTTGGCTGTGTGCTTAGGGTCATTGTCCTGTTGGAAGATGAACCTTCACCCTAGTCTGAGGTCCTGAGCGCTCTGGAGCAGGTTTTCATCAAGGATATCTTGATCCTGACTTGTCTCCCAGTCCCTGAAAAACATCTCCACAGCATGATGCTGCCATCACCATGCTTCACTGTTCAGGCCAAATAGTAACATTTTGGTTTTATCAGACAAGATAATCTTATTTCTCATGTTCTGAGAGTCCTTTAGGTGCCTTTTTGGCAAACTCCAAGCGGGCTGTCATTTGACTTTTACTGAGGAGTGGCTTCCGTCTGGCCATTCCACCATAAATGCCTGATTGACTGCAGATATGGTTGTCCTTCTGGAAGGTTATCCCAATTCCACACACAGAGAAATTCTGGAGCTCTGTCAGAGTGGCCATCAAGTTCTTGTTCATCTCCCTGACCAAGGCCCTTCTCCCCGATTGCTCCCCGGGCAGCCAGCTCTAGGAAGAGTCTTGGTGGTCCCAAACTTCTTCCATTTAAGAATGATGGAGGCCACTGTGTTCTTCGGGAACTTCAATGCTGCATACATTCTTTGGTACCCTTCCCCAGATCTGTGCCTCAACACAATCCTGTCTCGGAGCTCTACTGACAATTCCTTCGTCCTCATGGCTTGGTTTTTGCTCTGACATGCACTGTCAACTGTGGGACCTTATATAGACAGGTTTGAGCCTTTCCAAATCATGTCCAATGAACTGAATTTACCACAGGTGGACTACAATCAAGTTGTAGAAACATCTCAAGGATGATCAATGGAAACAGGATGCACCTAAGCACAATTTTGAGTCTCATAGCAAGGGTCTAAGTATTTATGTAATTAATTAATTAATTAAAACATCTCTAAAAACCTGTTTTCACTTTGTCATTATGGGATATTGTGTGTTGATTAATGAGGGAAAAAATACAATTTAATCAATTTTAGAATACGTCTGTAACGTAACAAAATGTTTAAAAAACGTGAAGGGGTCTGACTACTTTCAGAATACACTATGTATAAGTATATGAAAATGGCAAATATGTTGTAATATGTCCATGTATTTTGGTACATATAAGACTTAAACATATATTTATGTATCAGTAATCTACTTATACATAAATACATTTACATTTACATACATGTTGTTAAAATACATGTAAATATAGAATTTTTCTGTTTGGGGATATCTCTACATATTCAGTTCATAAATAACATTAACATTTGTGATCAATGGTACAGTAAAATACCCTGATACAATCTGCCAAATCAGAAATGAATTGATCAAATCATGGAAATAACCTTTATTTTGAGAGTGCAAGCTATGGTAATTGCATTTACATTCACAGACAATTCTCAGTGGAGTTTCCTGAAAGACAGATGGTTGGTCATATAAAATGTCTCCAAGCTAAATAAACAGATTGGGACAAAAGTCCTGATCTCCACATTCATTTTAATCGGAATAACACAGATCATGTGTGCCATTAAAATTCAATATTTTCAAAGCTTAGATGTCAACCTTATATTGAATCAGTGATATATATCTCTGGTCCATAAAATGAGTGAGAAAGCTATTCCCGGAAGGGATTACGCTGGAACCTCAAACTTCAAGTGACAGAAAGCCTACAAGAATCAGTATAATTAATTTTAACATTAATTCTGTGCAGTGGTTGAAGGTGGCAATATGGGCACGATCTACAGTATAAAACTCAGTTTTACAATTGAGTGTGTGATGTATCTTTTGATGTGCCAAAACACATAACCCTCAGATTGCATGACACATTCCACTGCTGCTCCACATACCATTCATGATGCCCCCCCTCTCTTTATACAATACATGGCATGTAAAAATAAGCCAGGTTAGGCTAACTTAATTTTCCTTAAGTGAAAGTCTCTCAGTGAATTCTAAATCTCTCCTCCCCACCTGCTCCCCCAACAGGACATTGGCTAAGGGATTAGCCATAGTTGTGATTCTTCCCTTTTTTCATTTAATAAACAATGTCTGCAGATTAGCCTGACGATTCAGAACACATCAAATAAAGAAAATTGCATTAAATTATCACATTAATATTATTATAATTCCCCTGCCTGCACTCCTTTAAATCATTATATAATGAATCAAAGTGGTATTACCCACTTATCCCTTTTATTTCCCATTTATAAAGGACCTTAGCTAGTAAATATTGGATTGGAACTGCATAATGCAATCAGCTATAAGTGAAATACTGGAGTGGAGACAGGACTATATTAGCAATAGCCTCAACAAAGGGCAACCAAGGTCCTGTGCCTACATGGGTTGAAAAATAGTGGAGGTGTTTGGGTACTTTTGTATAATGTTTTAAGATTTGCTGACATAGGTGATGCTTAAGAGTGCTGAAAGTAACCTGAAGTTTTCACCTGGACCTTTGACTCAGTTGGCAAAGGATGGACATATGAAATTGGGGGACACTAGTGTCAGCCCGTCGTTAATGATTATGCAGTCAGTTTCCATGTATGATGGCTAATTTGGTAAATGACTAGAATGTAAATGTAAGCTCTTTTGGATGTGTTCTGTATTTTCTCTGGTTTTACAGTTTGGATTGTAGTATCAACACCTCACAAAATCCCACATTATTTATATTGGAGAATACAATCCAAAATCAAAAGGGGGGTGAATATGTGAGAAAGAGGAGAGGATTCAGTCAATAATCATGTGACTTGTAGTTACTTGCTATATATCTAGGCCACATGATACTATAAGGAGGATTATTAGGAAATAATTCAGGGATTTATAGGGATATAATTCAGTGTAAATACAGTATATTAGAATAGTAAGTAATAGAAGATTCCACTTTCATCTTTTAAATCAGGGTTCTCAAAGGATTAGGAGATGGGCAGCATGGACATCTGGCCTGAGCTACCTTTAATTTTTCTAAGTAAATATGTGTATTTTATGTATTTCTTCGAGCAAAGCATTGGCTGTTTATAAATTCCTAAGGTCATATACCATCATTATGACTATCGAAGAATGATGTATTGTTATCTTTCATCCTCTTCAGTAATTGGGATCATAATATTCAAAAGCGCTGTTTAATTCAAAAATCTAAAACCCAAGACTGAAAGTCTGTAATCCAGCCTTTCTTGAAGCATACTGTACCAAACTCTGCAAAAAGAAATAGACTACTGATTAATCTCATTGGATTATTTACGTTGCCTTCAACATGATTGACCAGTAGAAAAGAAATTAAAATGTGTGTTCAATGGGATTTTCTAGGAAAATCCTGTTATGTTAGTTGAAAAACCACTTTGATAATAAGGAATGACTAATTCTCCAAAAGTCGATTAAATGTCATCTCATCCGATGTCGCCCTGTCCCCATGAAATACAGCAGGTCATGGCTTTTGCTGAGGTTATGTATATTTAGATTTACCAATAAGAGCTGGATTAGACACATTTTTTATGTAAGGGGTTTTCTTATTATTCAGGGTATAGGCTACTGCTCACCCGTGTTTCAATCTAAATAACAAAAAATATCCCTGTCAAAATCTGTCAGTTTAAACTAGAGAAATCTGATTAGTATGGGGTGCGTCTCAATCCACCAATTCCGCCCATGTCGGCTTTCCGCGTCAGTGGTGGAAGGTGGCCGAGCTACAGCGGTGTTTGTCAGACCATGAAACATCTCCAAAATCGGTCTTCTCAAGAAAACATCTGACTGTCCGAACGGTTTGGTCTAAAAACTAACAACAGTGTTCTCCCTTATGCTCTACAACCTACACGGAACTCGTCTGAAGGTAACCCATACAAATTAATGGAAGCATGGAGGTAATTTTGTGCCAACAAAACTATGGGGTTAAATATGTTTGTTTTAAAAAAAAAAAATCCTAAAAGTTCTTATAGGTCCTAAATATAGGACAAACACATCAAATCCTTGCTCCTTATGATGAATAATTGAATACTAATATCTGACTGTCTTGAAGGGCATTCAGGTGCGTACATGTGCAACTGGGTACTGGACTTCCTGACGGGCCGCCCCCAGGTGGTGAGGGTAGGCAACAACATCTCCTCCCCGCTGATCCTCAACACTGGGGCCCCACAAGGGTGCGTTCTGAGCCCTCTCCTGTACTCCCTGTTCACCCACGACTGCGTGGCCATGCACGCTCCAACTCAATCATCAAGTTTGCGGACGACACAACAGTGGTAGGCTTGATTACCAACAACGACGAGACGGCCTACAGGGAGGAGGTGAGGGCCCTCGGAGTGTGGTGTCAGGAAAATAACCTCACACTCAACGTCAACAAAACTAAGGAGATGATTGTGGACTTCAGGAAACAGCAGAGGGAACACCCCCATCCACATCGATGGAACAGTAGTGGAGAGGGTAGCAAGTTTTAAGTTCCTCGGCATACACATCACAGACAAACTGAATTGGTCCACTCACACAGACAGCATCGTGAGGAAGGCGCAGCAGCGCCTCTTCAACCTCAGGAGGCTGAAGAAATTCGGCTTGTCACCAAAAGCACTCACAAACTTCTACAGATGCACAATCGAGAGCATCCTGGCGGGCTGTATCACCGCCTGGTATGGCAACTGCACCGCCCTCAACCGTAAGGCTCTCCAGAGGGTAGTGAGGTCTGCACAACGCATCACCGGGGCAAACTACCTGCCCTCCAGGACACCTACACCACCCGATGCTACAGGAAGGCCATAAAGATCATCAAGGACATCAACCACCCGAGCCACTGCCTGTTCACCCCGCTGCCATCCAGAAGGCGAGGTCAGTACAGGTGCATCAAAGCTGGGACCGAGAGACTGAAAAACAGCTTCTATCTCAAGGCCATCAAAAACAGCCACCACTAACATTGAGTGGCTACTGCCAACACACTGTCAATGACACTGACTCTACTCCAGCCACTTTAATCATGGGAATCGATGGGAAATGATGTAAATATATCACTAGCCACTTTAAACAATGCTACCTTATATAATGTTACTTACCCTACATTGTTCATCTCATATGCATACGTTGATACTGTACTCTATATCATCGACTGCATCCTTATGTAATACATGTATCACTAGCCACTTTAACTATGCCACTTGGTTTACATACTTATCTCATATGTATATACTGTACTCGATATCATCTACTGTATCTTGCCTATGCTGCTCTGTACCATCACTCATTCATATATCCTTATGTACATATTCTTTATCCCCTTACACTGTGTATGACAGTAGTTTTTTTTGAATTGTTAGTTAGATTACTTGCTCGTTATTACTGCATTGTCGGAACTAGAAGCACAAGCATTTCGCTACACTCGCATTAACATCTGCTAACCATGTGTATGTGACAAATAAAATTTGATTTGATTTGATTTGATTATTTCCCTTCATAAACTGGGTAGTTTGAGCCCTGAATACTGATTGCCTGACAGTCATGGTATATCAGACCATATACCACGGATATGACAAAACATTTATTTTTACCTCTCTATTTATGTGGTAACCTGTTTATAATAGCAATAAGGCCAAAGCCTAAGGGCTGTTTTTAGGCGTAACGCAACAAAAAATTCAAAGGCTTTAGTTCATTCTCACATGTTCTATTTTTGAGCTGCTTTTGAAAGCAAAAGTCGACTTGAAAACATTATTAACATTACTGAATTCGATGTTCATAATAGCAAGCTAGGACTAATGGTTTGGTTAGCTAAACTAGCAAGTCTGTTTGTTTGGTTACCAAGGCAACTAATGTAGCTATCTAGTAAAATTGCCAGATACTTTTCAGTGGATGTTGAACACATTTCTACATGCAAATGAACACATTTCTAGCGGCAAATTATAGCCATGGTATATAAGGGTTATAATCAACAAGGGGGTCTATGTGTTCTCTGGAAAATAATGCAACTCCGTGGAAAGTAAGTTCCACTCCTTTAGCGTAACTGTGTGCATAGAAAACAAGCCATTAGGGAAACAGAAATGGTAAAATATATGTTATTGAGTCATCCTAGTTTTAACAGTAATCCCACAAAGCTGTGTCAACCTGCTGTCTTTATTTACTGTGGCTCAAGAGTCTGATAGAAGAGACTATGATGCTAGTTATGAAAAGAGGGACATTTTGAAAAGTCCTAACCCATTTCTATCCACAATGAAGGGAAGCATAGTCCGTGCATTAAGATATTTGGACAATATTTATCTCAATCATCCTCTGTGTTGAGTTGATTTGTCGATTTCTATATTTGGAATTTGAAAGGAAAAAGTGCTTTATGACATTATTAGAATTCAACCATCTACAGACTCACCTAAGTGAACCCTCATTAAAATATAGGAATATACACATGGTTTGCACTCTACTACTACCACTACTTTTACTACTATCTATCTATTCTACTACTACTACTACTACTACTATTAGTAGTTTACTGTTTAGAACATTGAGAAAACACTACCAATATTATGTAGTTATATTCTTACTGCTACTCGTGTTCACAATAGCTTATAAGCAATTTAGTAGTAGTAATAGTAGAAGTAGTAGTACTAGTAGTGGTTACCACTTACCGTGTGGTTAAAAGTGACTAGATAGAACTAAGGCGGCAAAGACATTCCTTGAGAATCCATGATCATAGGCATGATGGGAGCCGAAGCAGGTCAGAGGGGCTCTTTCCTCCCCACGCAGACATTTCTGCCTCGCTTAACAACTTAGTTGGATTAGTCATCATTCCATTGAAAGTGCCCCTTAATGATCTGAAGTAATTGTTCTAAATATCATTTGTATGTAAATCTCTGTGCCGATTAGGATCCACTCAACGTGCTTTTGTTATTATTATCATTATTATTAAAATGTTTGCTCATGGAGGAGAAAGATTACAGAACCATCAAGCATGTTGTCTGACCCATTAACTGATAAAAAGCTGTTAGGGGCTTAAATATTAAATTACATATATGGACCACAGAGTGATGAAACTGTACTATTTCTCTATCTCATGAAGAGTGTAAAGGCTTTAGACTGCAGAGAGAGAGAGAGAGAGAGAGAGAGAGAGAGAGAGAGAGAGAGAGAGAGAGAGAGAGAGAGAGAGAGAGAGAGAGAGAGAGAGAGAGACAACACTGGTCCTTTTTTAAAATATATTTTTTTACAGTTCTTTTCTCATAAAAAAATTGAGTGTCGATTGGCATAAATCCTGACTCCATGCAGCACACTGAATTGTAGATTTGTTATTTTATGCTCCAATTATATATCCTTTGAATAGTTATGACAAATTGAGTTAAACAAACCCCCCCCACACACACTACTGAGCATATGGTATTTTCACGGAGTCCTCTACATCTGCAGAGATTCTTCTTTGAATTCTGTGACTCTAATTGAATATCTACAAAACCATCACCAACCTCCCTTCAAATTCCCAAAGCCCCTCAATGCCAGTCATTTATTTACAGTGAACAAAAATATAAATGCTACATGTAAAGTGTTGGTCCTATGTTTCATGAGCTGAAATAAAAGATCCCAGAAATGTTCCATACTCAACAAAAACCTTTTCTATCAAATGTTGTGCATAAATTTGTTTACATCCCTGTTAGTGAGCATTTGAGCCTTAGTCAAGATAATCCATCCACCTTTTTATTTTACCTTTATTTAACTAGGCAAGTCAGTTAAGAACAAATTCTTATTTTCAATGACAGCCTAGGAACAGTGAGTTAACTGCCTGTTCAGGGGCAGAATGATAGATTTGTACCTTGTCAGCTCAGGGATTTGAACTTGCAACCTTGCGTTTACTATTCCAACGCTCTAACCACTAGGCTACACCTGACAGGTGTGGCATATCAAGAAGCTGATTTAAAAGCATGATCATTTCACAGGTGCACCTTGTGCTGGGTACAATAAAAGGCCACTCCAAAATATGCAGTTTTGTCACACAACACAACCGCAGATCACGTCTTCACCTGTGGGATCTTCTGAGACCAGCCACCCGGACAGCTGATGAAACCGAGGAATATTTGTGTCTGTAAAAAAGCCCTTTTGTGGTCAAAAAACTAATTCTGATTGGGAGGGCCTGGCTCCCAAGTAGGTGGGCCTATGCCCTCCCAGGCCCACCCATGGCAGTGCCTCTGCCCAGTCATGTGAAATCCATAGATTAGGGCCTAATGAATTTATCTCAATTGACTGATTTACTTTTATAAACTGTAACTCAGTGTAGCCGATGTGAAATGGCTAGCTAGTTAGCGGTGGTGCGCGCTAGTGGCGTCACTTGCTCTGAGACCTTGAAGTAGTGGTTCCCTCTGCAAGGGCCGCGGCTTTTGTGGAGCGATGGGTAACGATGCTTCGAGGGTGACTGTTGACGTGTGCAGAGCGTCCCTGGTTCGCACCCAGGTCAGGGCGAGGAGACGGACGCAAAGTCTATACTGTTACATTGATGCTGTTGACCCGGATCACTGGTTGCTGTGGAAAGAGGAGGAGGTAAAAAGGGGGTTGAGTGTAGCAGATGTGAAATGGCTAGCTAGTTAGCGGTGGTGCGTGCTAGTGACATCACTTGCTCTGAGACCTTGAAGTAGTGGTTCCCGGCAGCTTTTGTGGAGCGATGGGTGACTGTTGACATATGCAGAGCGTCGCTGGTTCGCACCCAGGTCAGGGCGAGGAGACGGACGCAAAGTCTATACTGTTACATTGATGCTGTTGACCCGGATCACTGGTTGCTGTGGAAAGAGGAGGAGGTAAAAAGGGGGGTGAGTGTAGCAGATGTGAAATGGCTAGCTAGTTAGCGGTGGTGCGCGCTAGTGACGTCACTTGCTCTGAGACCTTAAAGTAGTGGTGCCCGGCAGCTTTTGTGGAGCGATGGGTAACGATTCTTCGAGGGTGACTGTTGACGTGTGCAGAGCGTCCCTGGTTCGCGGCGAGGGGACAGGCGTAAAGTCTATACTGTTACATCAGCAATATCTTCAAAATTGTTGCATTTATATTTTTGTTCAGCATACTTATATGCATGAGTGTGTGTGGTTGTGTTGGGGGGTACGTTCTGCAATGTTGTGCAGTCATAGGATATATTTGTCTGATTATTGTTTGTCATACTGTTTAATCGATTCTAACAATGGATAAGAGTTGTTTTTGTTTTCTCACAGACAAATGATTTACTTTCGATAATAAATTTGCCTACTTCTGAAGTTGTGTGGCTTCACTAGGTAGGTAGGTAGGTAGTTTAACAAAATCTGGACTAAATAATTGTCAGAATTATGGTCACATTACTGGAAATAATCTTGCCACTTTTAATTTGCCAGATAATGTACAAACCACTTTTGAGCCTATATAGAAGCTATTTGGTATTTTGCCGGGTTAATCTGCTAGTCGGAACAAGGAAACTCGAAAATGTCGGACTTGTTAAAATGGATGCAGTTATACACGTACCGCGTTCAACCAGTCAGCAAGTCGGACATTTTTTAGTTTTCTAATTCCGACTAGTTTGTGAACGCGGCATTTTCTTCACACGTCATCACTAAAACACACACTGATGTAATCAAACAGAGACTTGGATTGGATAGAGGTCCGCACACCAAGCTAATTAATTATTTGACATGAGTTTTCAAACTATCGTCCCAGATAGGAACACCGAAAATGCGAATGGAATCAGAATAAGTAGCTAGCTAGCTAGCTATTTATGCTACACGCATAGGATTTGCTCTCGTAAGTTGTCTTCAATATAAGCAAGCCAGGAACAAAGCCAGTTAGCTATTTGCGACACTAGCTAACGTTAGTAGATGTTGTTTGTCTCTTACTGTACTACAATACAGTGACATCTAGCCTGCCAGTATTTACACTATCCTACATAAGATTTCATGCTAGCAATTCAAAAGGGAGAACATTACAGTACCTAGTAGTGTACGTTAGTTAGTGACTAAAGCAATTAGCTAGCTTATTTAGCTAGTTCTAAAACGGTGTTTTATAGCTAGTGGCGCTGGTGTTGAAAAGCTTGAAATGATCTATACAAGTAGCTTGGTAAACTTTGGTGACCCCCGTGATGTCACCTTTCTAACAGCCCTCTATCAGATCGCTAACTGCTGTATGTGTTTCATTTTTAGGACGAACGGCCTTCAGTTCTGTATGGAACTGCAGAATGTGCCTTACACACACCAGTCACCATGAGATTACCAAAATTGGCCAGTGTTTTTGTCTTCTTGGGCTGCCTGGCAGCTTACCTGATGTTTGTTAAGCGCCACTATGATGGTGTAAGGCCAGCCATCTCCAAAATACCACCTCACTTCCCACACAGATTGGGCTTGTCGGGCAGTCCCAACAGACCAACATCCTCAGAAGTGGTCAGCGGACGTTTCCAGTATGGCGTAATGTTTGATGCTGGGAGCACAGGGACTAGGATCCATGTCTTCAAGTTTCAACTGGAGGACAACGGTACAGTACATGTGTGCATTGTTGAAAACAAATATATTACACTGGGAGAGGTAGAAATGTTACCTCCATACCTCTGAACCCAAAATTAAAACGTTGTCTCTCTTCCATCCATTAATGGACTTGTTTTGGTGAATAGTATTAGGAATAGCATCTGCATATGTAGTTGACCAAAATGGATCAATTAAATGTAGCTCTCTGCATTGCTTTTAGAATTTGTAATCTATGTGCGGCAGCAAAAGTATTAATTACAGATTTGAATCCATGTGAGACATGTAAGGCTTTCAGGCTTAATTTGTATTATGTGCCTCATATTAGGCTTACGCTACCCCATACCAGGAATCCCCCCAAAAAGTTACTGTAAAGCATCGCCAAATGGCTTAGTTACCGCATTATTTCAACATTAAGCTAAATAATTTAAGTGCTGTTTTGGCTTTATTATTAAACCAATGATTGTTATATTCTGATGGCTACCAAGCACCTGCTATTTATGTTGATATAGCCCTCGTTGTTTTTCACAAACACGCAACATGTCAAGTAGAGGTTCACAGAAGCAATGTAGAAATTCTGAGAAGATAGAACATGTATATTTTTATGGCAGTGTTATATAGGCTACTTTATAATATCACACCGCTTGCCATGGGTTTTCTGCTTTGGTGGTAACTATTAGCATTACTCAAATCTACATTAGCACCCTACAATTCTTTCAATTATGAATTAAATGTCAACTGTATTTCACTGCAATGGGCTTCATGTTATTTGTTCTGTCTTTTTCTACAGAGGCTCCTAAATTGGCACATGAAACATTCAGAGCAATAAAACCAGGTCTATCTGCATATGCCGATGACCCAGAAAAGGTTACCAACTTCATATATCTATTTGAAAAGAACAGTCAAGATACTCCTAAATGTAGACCATCTCTTGTTATTGCACTGACGTTATCTTTAGAAATCTAATATCTTGGTTCCACTGTGGTTTGTTTCTTAGTGTAAAGAAGGGATCCTGGAGCTGTTGGCTGTGGCCCAAGGCAGCATTCCCTCCTCCGTATGGAGCAGCACTCCTCTGGTCCTCAAGGCCACTGCAGGCCTCCGTCTTTTGCCTGGGGAGAAGGCCACACACCTACTGGACAGGGTGAGCCTTTCACCACTGGCCAATGTCTGTGGACTCACTGCGTAGATAGATTGCCATACCACAAACACTGCACAGTTCCCACTCTCTCATCTTGTGGAGTTAGCATTTCCGTTAGCTGTTTTGTTACATTTCACCCCGATTTCAGATTTTACATTGGAAAAATACAAGAGTTGTGCTGGGAAAAGCATGTAGGTTGGCAGCGGTCAAATAATGAGTTGCCCACTTACAAATGAGCTAGGGTTAGGGTTAGGGTTAGCTATGTAATTGCATAACTTGTCTAAATTTACCCCATGCTGTTGGTGGTCCTCCTGGTACAGTAATACCATCAGCTGAAAGCAATTAATGACATGAATGAATTGCATAAGTGACCTCTTTGTTTGATCACCTGTCAGTGTTCCAGGTCCTCCACGCCTTTCACCAATCCTCCTCTGCACCTTTTTTTTTCTCTCTCTCCATTTAAAAGCCTATGACAGCTTCACCTAAGGAATACACACCCTAAACCTGTTTAGTTTGTAGTTGAACTATTACGTGGCCAAGTGTTAACACACCCAACTCCTTTTTACAACAATGAGGGGTGTGAATTGAATGCACGTCATCCTTGTCCTAAAGATGCATAAATGTGCTATCTATACAGCTCGTGAATAGTAGTATTTATATATTGCAAAGTTGATTTCATGTAGATAATACCTTATAGAAAGAATTGTCATGTACAGTTGGAAGTTTACATACACCTTAGCGAAATACATTTAAACTCAGTTTTTTACAATTTCTGACATTTTAATCCTAGTAAAAATGACCAGTCTTAGGTCAGTTAGGATCACCACTTAATTTTAGGAATGTGAAATGTCAGAATAATAGTTGAGAGAATGATTTATTTTAGCTTTTATTTATTTCATCACTCAATTTGTATTTGGTAACATTGCCTTTAAATGGTTTAACTTGGGTCAAACGTTTTGGGTAGCCTTCCACAAGCTTCCCACAATAAGTTGGGTGAATTTTGGCCCATTCCTTCTGACAGAGCTGGTGTAACCGAGTCAGGTTTGTAGGCCTCCATGCTCGCACAAGCTTTTTCAGTTCTGCCCACAAATTTTCTACAGGATTGAGGTCAGGGCTTTGTAATGGCCACTCCAATACCTTGACTTTGTTGTCCTTAAGCCAATTTGCCACAACTTTGGAAGAATGCTTGGGGTCATTGTCCATTTGGAAGACCCAATTGCCACCAAGCTTTAAATTCATGTCTTGAGATGCTGCTTCAATATATCCAGATAAATATTCCTTCCTCATGAAGCCATCTATTTTGTGAAGTGCACCAGTCCATCCTGCAGCAAAGCACCCCCACAACATGATGCTGCCACCCCGTGCTTCACGGTTGGGATGGTGTTCTTCGGCTGCAAACCTCCCCTTTTTCCTCCAAACATAATGATAGTCATTATGGCCAAACAGTTCTATTTTTGTTTCATCAGACCAGAGGACATTTCTCCAAAAAGTACGATCTTTGTCCCCATGTGCAGTTGCAAACCGTAGTCTGGCTTTTTTATGCCGGTTTTGGAGCAGTGGCTTCTTCCTGGCTGAGGGGCCTTTCAGGTGATGTCGATATCGGACTCGTTTTACTGTGGCTATAGATACTTTTGCACCTGTTTCCTCCAGCATCTTCACAAGGTCCGTTGTTGTTCTGGGATTGATTTGCACTTTTCGCACCAAAATACGTTCATCTCTAGGAGACAGAACGCGTCTCCTTCCTGGGTGATATGACAGCTGCGTGGTCCCATGGTGTTTATACTTGTGTACTATTGTTCGTACAGATGAACGTGGTACTTTCAGGCATTTCGAAATTGCTCCCAAGGATGAACCAGACTTGTGGAGGTCTACACTTTTTTTCTGAGGTCTTGGCTGATTTCTCATGATGTCAAGCAAAGAGGCACTGAGTTTGAAGGTAGGCCTTGAACTACATCCACAAATACACCTCCAATTGACTCAAATTATGTCAATTAGCCTATCAGAAGCTTCTAAAGCCATGACATCAATTTCTGGACTTTTCCAAGCTGTTTAAAGGCACAGTCAACTTAGTGTATGTAAACTTCCTACCCACTGGAATTATAAGTGAAATAATCTGTCTAAACAATTGTTGGAAAAATGACTTGTGTCATGCACAAAGTAGATTTCCTAACCGACTTACCAAAACCATAGTTTGTTAACAAGAGATTTGTGGAGTGGTTGAAAAATGAGTTTGAATGTCTCCAACCAAAGTGGATGTAAACTTCCAACTTCAACTGTATGTGGAAAACAGCTTCCAAACATGGTTGAGGAAGAACTGACCTTAAGCTTTCTATCTAGGTGAGGGAGGTGTTTGGGGAGTCTCCATTCTTGTCCAGAGTGGACAGTGTGTCCATAATGGATGGCACTGACGAAGGTATGTCTGGCCCTCACCCACTTGTAGTTTCACAAAACACGTCATTCCCTTGCAGGTGTTTCTAGTGTCATGTACTGTGGGACTCACATTTTTGTATACAATAAAACCTTTATTTTTTGTTATAGATGCAAGATTCCCCCTTAATCCAATTAGAATTCAATGTTTTTACACTGTACCCGTTTGGGTCTTAGTGAAGCAATATTTCCATGGCCTTGCCAATTTATGGACATTTCCTTTTTTTAAATTCTGTGTACATCCTGTAACAACAGTATGACTTTTTGATGTAGAACATTATTTTCTTATTTGATAGTTCTTCTAATTCATAACCATTTCTAGATGTTCTTTCGTCTTGCATGATGAATTGGAGTTATCACAGGACTGGATCCTTGGGATCACTGATTAGGATGTTTCTGCACAGTGTTGCATTGACTCTGAGAGAGGTCACTCAGTTTGACCCTGCCCTGAATTACCCAATGCATACAGAGGCATTTAGCGGATTATGGGAAAAAAAGCTAGTTAAATGTGTCAATATCCGCTTTAACCTCCATGACTAATAACAGCAAAACTTTTGATAGGAGTGCAGAATTAATACAATTTGTAAATAATGGAGTTGGTACTGGACTGGAGCCCTCTGTGTCCAGTGGAGCGGCCTAGATGGTAGAGGCCCACTCTGGTCCATTACTGGCTTGTTTGAGCAACATCAAGCTGTTTGGTGACTGGCTATGTTTCTGTGGTTACTAGGTTCTGGTCCTTTGGCCTGGTATTGACCATTCAATTATCTGCAATTATTGTGGGCATTAACGCTTTAATAGGATTGTTATATTGAAATAAGATATACATTGGTGTTTTGTGTTGAAAGCCATGTTTGATATAGGCACAAAAGCAGTACATAAAATATTTTAAATCCAATCCTTTTTAAAGTAGTTTATACAAGCAATTATGGGCATGTAGGATAATGTTTAGTGTAATCTCTGCAAACCGAATATCCTCCATTTGATTTCTGAGGCTGAAAATGTTGTCGTCTTCCCCAAGTCTATCAGCTTGTTACAGTGGAGGTGACCTGACCCTTGGAAAATACCTTTTATGATTACTGAATTAATTTTGAAGTTCACGTTTTTGTGCCTAATGGACAAATTCCTCTGGCGTCATTGCTGAGCTGTAATGCTAAACTCCCGCTCGATCCATAACCGGATTTCACTGCCTTATTATCAGTTCGATTTTTGCCGGTCTTGCCCCAGATGCTAATCCTAGTGGAGATTACACATGCTTCTCTGAATCGAACAGACTTATAAAAAAATATAAGTGGTATTTGAGGGAGGACGGAGGGATAAAGTGGGCAAAGTGTATGGTATCTAAGCGACAGTGTTTTGGTCATAATGACTACTAGCGCAGCACTCTTTTTAAAGTTGTTTGTTTGCAAATGTCAGTTGCTTCTTGACATCTTACTGTAAGAGTTTTATCCTAAAGCTCCTATGATATAGTTCTGAGTCCATAAACTAGGAAAGGGTTGTTAAAGGCACTAATACACACAATGGAGTGCTACTCACTGAGTGCAAACATAATGTATATAGCATAATCTCCTCATTTGACCTAAATAGTTGACCCCTAAGCACTGTTGCATGACTAACTGTTAAAGGTTAGACATTTCTATATATTTTTTTTGTTTAAAGGATTTCAGTACAAACTATGTAAGAGGGATGAGGTAATCACCATCTCTTTTTTTCTTCTTCTCCCCCTCACAGGGATCTCTGCTTGGATCACTGTCAACTTCCTCATAGGTGAGATGCTTTCAAACTTTGTTTACTGTCAGTTGCTAATGGCATAGATAGCATTGGTAAGGATCGATATGGAGTAAACTCCAATATTAAAGGTGTACTAGATGTAAGAGAAAATATATTCCAGTGGGAATGTGACCATCTACTAGGGATATGAATCTTTCCCTTTCAAGACGATTTGATACGTATCTAGATACATGGGATACGATACTGGAGCGATATGTTTTAGTTTGGAACGATTCGGTGAACTAAAGGCAAAGGCGTCCTGTACTGACCCCACCACCCTCAGGGGCCCTGGCCCCAAGCTCAATGTGCAGAACAGGCTTTATTCTGGTACATAAACAGAACACCAGCTAAATAGATTAATCTGGACAAGAAATGTTGATTACCTGTTATTGGATTAGCCTAGCGCTGCATCCCCAGTTCCTCCTTGGTGACCACACTGGCACACCCTCCCCCTGCTCTTTCTCCCCTTCTCTCTCTCCTCCTCTCGCTCTCTCTGCAGGAGGTCTCCACGGCTCTGACACACCCACTGTGGGGATGCTGGATCTGGGAGGGGGGTCCACCCAGATCACCTTCTCCCCCCAGGATGAGGTACAATAAGGCGACTACTGTGTTTGATAGGGGATGTGCATGCCCGTACACACACACACACACACACACACACACACACACAGTAGATAATGAAGCCAGATCTCTTCTCTAAAGCAACACAAACTACCGGGATGTCCTCTCATCTTAGTGCTTAATCAGCAAATGCCACGCTAATCCGAAAGGGCTGGTAAATAAATGTTGTTGGACATTAGGTTGGAGGGGGATTTCTTGTTCCTTAACTAGGTCAGGCCTTGTACGCGAGGGATTGAGGACCAATTTACCATGTCATTACACTGCTTTTCAAAGAGTTTAAACTCTCCCGGCAAGCCGTTCACGCCGTAGGGGTGAAATTGGTTTTGCAGATTGCAGCAGGGTTTTTTTTTCTCTCTCTTCTTATTGAGTAGATCCTCCTTGTCTGTTTGATGTCAAACAGCACAGTGTGATGTTTGTTGTATAAGCTCTAGCTGGTCACCCAGGAATTGGGGTTCATATAAGAAAGCATGTACCATTCTGATGTTTTTAAATCTAGAAATGTTTTGTTTTTGCAAATGTATAAAGCCACACAGTTTTATGTGTTGGATCTTCTCTTTCTCTCCAGAAAACCATCCAGACCTCACCCATCAACTACATTACATCATTTCAGATGTTCAACAGCACCCACACACTCTACTCACACAGGTACTATCGTGCACTATGTTTCGACAGATAATTGGGCTTTTTGGAAAGCCCTCCTCCTTCTTTATGTTAAACCTACGGTGTGGTGCAAACGGCTATATTATTGCAGCTGTCAATATATATTTTTATTGAAATGATTCCTACCATTTTATTTTTTGTTTGCATAGAGTTTTAAGAGGAAATCTGTGTGTATGTATGTGTGTATATATATATATGTGTGTGTGTGTGTGTGTGTGTGTATATATATATATATATATGTGTGTATATATATATATATATATATGTGTATGTGTGTATGTGTGTGTGTAAATGTATATGGCTGTATGTATGTATGTATGTATGTGTGTGTGTATATATATATATATATATATATGCTCTGAAGTACACTCTTTGGCTTAATAATATCTTATACGAAGGCTAAGTGCTAAAGCAGCTTTGGTAGGACATTTACAGTGGGACATTTACAGTGGGTATCATAAGTATTAACCCTCCTTGGATTTCTTTCATATTTTTTTGTGTGTTTGGGATCATGGCTTGACAGCAATTTGTCATAGATTTTCAAATGGATTTAAGTCAAAACTGTGACTTGCCGTTATTGTCCTGCTGAAAGGTGAATTCCTCTCCCTGTGTCTGGTGTAAAGCAGGTTTTCTAGGACTTTGCCTGTGCTTAGCTCTGTCCCGTTTATTTTTATCCTGAAGAACTCTTTGCCGTTATCAAGCACACCCATATAATGTAGCCACCACCATGCTTGAAAAGGAGACAGTGACGTGTTGTTGGATGTTCTTTTATCTTCAGTATTACTTGAAGTGCCTTGTTGCATACATATGCATGTTTTGGAATATTTGTGTTCTTTTTACCCTCATTTAAGTCATTATTGTGGAGTCTCTCTACAATGTTGATCCATCCTCAGTTTTCTCCCATCACAGCCATTGAACTCCGTAGCTGTTTTAAAATCACCAATGACCTCATGGTGACATCCCTGAGCAGTGTCCTTTCTGTCCTGCAGTTCAGAAGGACGACTGTCTTTGATGTCGGGTTGGTTTATTACAACATCCACAGCGTAATTAACTTGACCGTGCTTCAAGAGATATTCGATGTCTGATGTGTTATTTTTACCCATCTACCAATCACTGCCCTTCTTTAAGGCTTTTGAAAAGCTCCATGGTCTTTGTAGTTGAATCTGTAGTTGAATTTCAATACTTGACCGTGGGATGTTACAGGTGTTTATATGTATGAGAGACGAAGGAAGGTGTAGTCATAAAGTTATGTCAACTCATATTATTTCAGAGTGAGTCCATGTAACTTGTTTTTTTTTATACCATATTTTACTCCTTAACTCATTTAGACTTGTCTAAACAAAGGGGTGAATACTTACACGACGACTATTTTTATTCATTTGTAGAATTTTTTTTTTTCTTACTTTGACAGTCATAGAGTTGTGTAGATCAATCACAAAACAATCACAATGAAATCTGTTTCAATCCCAACAACAAAATGTGAAAAACTCCAATGGGGTAAATACTTATGGTACATACTGTAGTTTAGTATTTGGCACTGTGGAGGGCTCTACCTGCTTTCCTGAAATGCAGCCCCCTCTGTGCTGTTGTTCAGAGAGTGAAACACGGGTATTCTTTCTGTCCTCGGGTTAGTGTATGACCCTGCTACGTTTTTTGGCATGTTGCACAAACTGTATGACTACACACACTCTGACACCTCTCTCACTCTCTTATTTCTGTGTATCACAGACTGATTCTGCTTTCTTTTTTTTCACAGCTACCTTGGTCTAGGCTTGATGTCGGCAAGACTAGCTATCTTGGGAGGAATCGAGGGACAGCCTTGTATGTGGTTTTTCAGTTTGCTTTCATCGTTGACTTTTAAAGACCCTCCCCGTCCCGATAAATAAGCCATTATCTAATCTTTTAATAACATGGACCAAGATGAATTCCTTGCATGCCAGCTGTTGCTGTGATGTAGTTGATGCCTGGCTTTAAGAACTGCCAGCAGTCGAATGCCCCGGATGCAGTTCTCCATGGGGATTTTCATTTTATACACTTGAATTTTAATCAGATTTCTTTGATACATTTGTTTGTTGTATAATCTATTTAGTCTCAATGTTCCCTCAATTTATTTTTGGTTATAGGGTTGCTTTAGTGTGCCACCAGATGTCGGCCAATAGTCATAAAACCTGTTGGAGCACAGCGATTTCAGATGCTGTGTCCCCTTACGGCTTTATACTTATTGTGGAAATTGTTGGCCGAACGACAACACCACGTTAGTTCGATGTTTATTTTTGTAAAATGTAGCCTTCTCATGACTTATGCTGGTCAGGTCAAAATTCAATGTGCATTCTCTCTGTTCAACAGTAGAGGGCAGCAGCACAGAGCTAGTAAGCCCCTGCTTGGCCCCTGAATACTCTGGCCAATGGGAACATGCAGAAGTTCTGTATACTGTGAAGGGCCAGAAGGCAGGTACGGTAAAAAGAGATTAATAACTAACTTAAAATGAATATTACTAACTCTAAGTACCAATTGTTACGCCAGTTAATGAACAATTAATTGCCTGTCAGATCGTGACTGATCTGACCCATTTTGGTGTGTATAAACAGTTTTGATTCTGTTTCAGGAGAGCCCATTTATGAGTCATGCCTTAGGAAAGTGGAGAAGATGCTGTATAGAAAGGTGAAGAAGGCAGGGGAAGCCAAAGATATGGAATTCTATGCCTTTTCCTACTACTATGACAGAGCTGTGGATCTGGGTGCTATTGGTAGGAACCCTACCTGCCTTTTTCCACAAATGAATATGCTGCCCAGTTTTCTATAATTGAGATCTTAATTTAGTAACTGAATGTAGTTCTATTCTAATCACCCCACTAACTCAGATGAGAAAACAGGAGGGACTATAAAAGTCAGCGACTACATTGATGCTGCCAAGAGAGGTAAGACAGCGCCCTCATGCGGCAGTTTTGTGTACTGTTATGTGGTTCACTGCTACCAAACTGAATTTTGAGTAGAAACATGACTTATCCCTTATTCATCAACGTTTGAGCATTCACACATTTTTAATAAATAAGTAATCCAAGTTCTATTGGAATTTAGTGAATACTTGCAAGAAATCAGCATATAGTATGCTAATTTACAAGCATGTCTTGCTTTCTCGCAGTGTGCAACGGAATGGCGGTTACTTCAGGAGAGAATCCTTTCCTTTGTCTGGATCTAACCTACATCTCTGGGATGCTGCAAGAGCTTGGTTTCCCCAAAGATAAAGTATTTAAGGTAAGAACCAAATGCAAATAAAAGCCATTTATCATTCATTCGAAATCAACTGTGATGGTGTCGCACTGAGGCTGTGCATTTCCATGGGTCTGCATCGGACGGCCAAAGAGAACTGTGATTGGTGTGTGTTTTCAGCTGGCGAGGAAGATTGACGAAGTGGAGACTAGTTGGGCTCTGGGGGCTACTTTCCACTACATCGAGTCCCTCCGCATTCAGTGAGCTGCCAGTCTCTCCTCTCACTTGTCACTGCCATGATGTGCCAGTGATTCTGTGCTGCAAAGTATGGTCTGGGAAAATGCCCCCCGGTGATTGTACCTGTTAAGTTTTATCAAAATGTGAGTTTATATTACCAGTCGCCTTTGGATGTTTGACTTATCTTTTGGCAGGTGTGATTGTTTTGTACTTATAAAGGAATGTTAGTTGTTTAGTAATCAAGCACATGGTGTATTGAAGGAGCATGACCTATTACATATTTGGTATTTTTAAATATAAAGTTGCTAAAATGTTAATGTCTGTACAATTGTATACAGTTCAGAATCATGAACAAAAATATTGAAGGCATATGTATTTTGAATGATAAAACAAATTGAAACAATTTACAGATTCAACACCTTTATTAGCATATTCTGCTCAGACAAGCCATAGCCTATACCACTGACATATTTTCACTATAAAACAGAATTGATCTTCAACATGACATTGGGGAGCAGCATATCCCCAGTCTCATAGGAATACATCACACCACTCGTTCAGGCACTGGGAGCAGGATGCAGCATTCCTGGTGTTGGCTCCGCTAGTGACCTTCAACCACTCCGCGAACAGCTCCCCGTCCTTCCGCAGCAGCAGGAACTGACCCAGGACCACAAAGGCCTAAAAATAAGAGATGCAGCAGTTATCCTAAATGAGGAAATATTACTTTGTTGCAGTGGGCCTGTTCTGACTGCAGGTCAGCGATGTGGGGCTACTGTCCATGGTGGAAGATCAAAACAATCCTGGTCCTGGGAACTCAGTGGTGCTCTTCTTTTTGTTCTTGCCCAGCACTAACACCTGATTAGCGAATTGGGGCTTGATTAGTTGAATCAGGTGTGTTGATGCTACAGGGATAGAACAAACATGTGCATGTAGGATCAGGATTGAGACACCCAAAAATCCATAAACTGAAAACACTTACCCTTTTACAATGGGGCCTAAAAGTCCCCATTTGCCAAGGCAAACTCAATGCGAACTTCAGAGAGCTGCCCATTTCTGAAAAAACAAAATGAAAATTTAATTGAATTAATTTGGCAAATGTAGCCATATAGTCTTGAATGTATGGAATGTGAAGTGCTGGGTCATCCACAGTATGCTAGTAAAAAGGAACAAATTTACTCACTTTGTCAAAACCTTGCTCCTCCAGTATCTTTCAGAAGACTTCTCCAATTCCCGACAGTGAGTCAGTGCAGTTTATCACTCATCGGTTCGGCAACAAAGTCCCCTGAGAAGCGGTCAACATTTCTACAAGAGACAGCTGTGCAATGATAGACTAGTAGTCAAACAACTACCCTCACTCACCCTAATAACAGATCTAGTTGTGTCTATGAGCCATAGGCCTAAATCTTGCACTTAATATTCCAGTAGGTCTAAACATGTTGAAATAACTAGCAGAGATGTTCACAAGTCTTTGAGGTAGAGTCCAAGTCAAGTCTTTTAGGGCCAAGTCTAAGTCAAGTTTCAAGTCCCTTTTGGCAATGGCTTTCTGCCTGCTGTTGGTTAGGTCTATAAACCGTGTAAATTATTTGAAGACTTCCTTTTTGGCAGGTGGTGGTGGCTGTTCTTTGGCTACTGCTCTCTGTAACGGTGATGCATTGTCCCTACCAATCACACTCCTTCAATTCAGCTTGATCTTCATATGGTATGAGGAAGGCATCATGATCAAGCCAGTACAGGCGGAATTGAAAGGTCCAGCAGTGCAGCCATTATGTATACATGGTCACCAAATGGAAGTTTTGTTGCCTGTTCATCCAAGTGCTCCATTCTGACATTCACAAACAACCCCTGGAATCGGCGTTTGAGTGACTGCTGCAGTGCTTTTACTAGACTGACTAGGTGACGACTTGTGCTCAGTATACTTTGCAGATGGTAGAGTGACAGTACACAAGGAAGGGCAGCACTGAGCCACCACTTTCTCCCCCTGAATAAGGGCGGTGGCCTGGACAAAAGGGTCCAAAATGTCCGCTGGCTCCATTCCCCTGGTGATAAACAGAGCTCAGCTTCAAAATGCTTCTTTCAGACCACAGGTAGTATGTGGTAAGCTGCAAAGTTTAGTTACTGTTGGAGGATGATAGCCTAGGTGTTGGAGCATTGGGCCAGTAACCAAAAGCTTGCCAGCTGACAAGGTAAAAATGTGTCGTTCTGAACAAGGCACTTAACCCACTGTTTCTAGGACGTCATTGTAAATAAGAATTTGTTCTTAATTGACTTGTCCTTTTAGTGGTCTGTGAGGTGCCGTCGATCCTCAACTTCAACCTGGGCAAACGTCCCACCATAAAGAATGAAGTTACAAGGAAAGAGCTGGAAAGCAGAATTGAGGGCCCTGAAAAGTTATTGAAATGTTTTCCAGCATACACAGAACAGAAATATAAATGCAACATGTAAAGTTGTTGGTCCCATGTTTCATGAGCTAAAATAAAAGATCCCTGAAATATTCCATACACAAAGAAGCTTATTTCTCTAAAATGTTGTGCACAAATGTGTTTATATCCCTGTTAGTGAGCGTTTCTCCTTTACCAAGATAATACATCCATCGTCCAGGTGTGGCATATCAAGAAGCTGATTAAACAGCATGATCATTATACAGGTGCACTTTGTGCTGGGGACATTAAAAGGCCACTCTAAAATGTGCAGTTTTGTCACAAAACACAATGCCACAAATGTCTCAAGTTTTCTTTTTACCCCTTTTCGTGATATCCAATTGGTAGTTAGTCTTGTTCCATCCCTATGGACTCGGGAGAGGTGAAGGTTGAGAGCCATGCACCCTCCAAAACAACCCTGCCAAGCAGCACTTCTTCTTGACACACAGGTCGCTTAACTCGGAAGCCAGCCGCACCAACGTGTCGGAGGAAACACCGTCCAGCTGGCGACCGGGGGCAGCTTTCAGGCGCCCGGCCCGCCATAAGGAGTCACTAGAGCGCGATCGGACAAGGAAGTCCCGGCTGGCCAAACCCTCCCCTAACTGCGATGCAGTGCCTTAGACCGCTGCTCCACTTGGGAGGCCCGATGTCTCAAATTGAGGGAGTATGCAATTGGCATGCCGACTGCAGTAATGTCCACCAGAGCGGTTACCAGAGATGTGAATGTTCATAAGCCGCCTCCAACGTCATTTTAAAGAATTTGGCAGTACGTCCAACCAGCCTCACAACCGCAGACCACGTGTAACCACGCCAGCCCAGGACCTCCACATCCGACTTCTTCACCTGCGGGTTCCTGAGACCAGCCTCCCGGACAGCTGATGAAACGGAGGAATATTTCTGTCTGTAATAAAGCTCTTTTGTGGGATGAGCGGGTGTTAAGTATGGCTTGTCCTATGAGGAACAAACAAAAAATATTCCTCACAGTATGGAAGTCACTCACCCCCCTTGCTTCTGTAGAAATGATTAACACCATTAATTTGGAAAATATTATTTTTTTCAGGACTAACTCCTCCAGCAGATTTCTCAAGATTTTGGGTCCGTTTCTGGCAGTGTTGTAAAAATACTTTAAAGTACTACTTAAGTCATTTTTTTGGGTATCTGTCCTCTACTATTTATGTTTTTGACTACTTTTACTTTACTACATTCCTTAAGAAAATATTGTACTTTTTGTTCCATACATTGTCCTTGACACCCAAAAAAATACTCATTACAATTTGAATGCTTAGCAGGACAGGAAAATAGTCCAATTCAAGCACTTATCAACTGAACATCCCTGGTCATCCCTACTGCCTCTGATCTGGCAGACTCACTAAACACACATGCTTTGTTTGTAAATTATGTCTGTTGAAGTGTGCCCGTGGCTTTCCGTAATTTAAAAAAACAACAACTAGAAAATGGTGCCATCTGGTTTGCTTAATATAAGGAATTTTAAATGATTTATACTTTTACTACTTAAGTATATTTTAAACCAAATCGTTTTAGACATTTACTCATGTAGAATTTTACTGGGTGACTTACTTGAGTCACCCAGTAAAGGTATTTTTACTTTTACTCAAGTATGGCAGTTGGGTACTTTTTCCACCACTGGTTTCTGGACAATCTGGACAGAGACTGACTGTGAACACTGACTAGGAACGCTTATTGTTGTAACTGTCATTGTTGCTCTATTCTTGTCCCATGTCTTGCTTAAGCAATACTTAATTTCATATGTCTGGCAGCTGTGATTTTTTTGTGTGCTTTTGTTCTGTACTAAATTGCAAAAGAAAATCCTTTAAAATAAAAATATTTTTGTTTTTTTAAAGAAGCGTGGCTTGGCGGGTCATGTTTCAGGGGATGCATGACTCAACCTTCACCAACTCGCCGGTTAGGGAGTTGCAGCGATGAGACAAGATCGTATCACGAAATTGGGGAGAAAAAGGGGGTAAAAATTACACACAAAAAAAGCCATTTTGTGGGGGGAAAAGCATTCTGATTGGCTAGTTATAGGCATTCTGCCTGCCCAGTTATGTGAAATCCATAGATTTGGGCCTAATGAATGTATTTCAATTTACTGATTTCCTTCTGAACTGTAACTCAGTAAAATCGTTGAAATTATTGCAGAAATTGTTCATATTTTTGATCAGTATACATGTACTACTACTACTACTGACGATGCACTCCCCAAATTTCACCACGCTCACTGTTCATTAACTCTTGGAAGTGCTTGCACAAAGGATAGTAACATCTCATCCTGTGTTCTTGGAATCTGAATATCTGGACTTGTCCAGTGACTGCTGAGAAAGATCAGCTGACAACAGGGGAAAGTCCTTGTGGCGGCACGGAGAGACGGCTGACCGGAGGGAATAGACCCCACTGGGACAGTCATGGGGTAGCTTCCCATTTCTGTAGTTTCCCATGCTTCGCAGTATGTTGGAAATACCCGCTTTAGCTACAGAAAGTCAACATACGAGAATACCCCTAGAGTCTGCGAGAGCGGGGGCGGAAGATGACTCATCGGCTGACAACATGGTAACCACTGGACTGGAAACGACTACGAGTAATGAGAGCACAGCACAAGAGAACACCACAGCAACTGTCACAAGTTCTGCTGCAACAGTGGGCCACAAACAGATGCAGGTATGTGTCTGTGGTTGGAGGAAAGTTACATCACACCATGGGTTGAGGATCCACCAGGGGAAGAAGGGGTGTTTGGGTAAAGAGAGACAGAGAACTCGCATTGATTACTTTCTGCGAAAGCGATCAAATCAGTCGAATGAAGCACAGCAACTGGACGTAAACCATAGTTTGCAGTGCATCAGTACCACTGTCATGGAGGACGTAAACTCAAGCACCGAAGTAACAACTGAGGTGGAACCAACAACAGGAGTGGAACTCACCCAGCCTCCCAGACCTGCAGTCGAGAGGAGACTGCCAGGGCACAGACCGTATGTGAAGTGGCCTGGCGCCAGTGACAAGAAGTTGTGGGAAACGGTGAATACTGACCTTACCTTGACCCTCGAGAAACTTTGAGGCACAGTGGAGAAGAAGTTGGAGAGGATGGGGGACATCATCTATGAGTACGGGACAGAAAGATTTGGAGTGGAAGAGGCAAAAGGCGGGAGAAAGGTTCCAACCCCACCAGTTTCCAGGAGGCAACAAGAAATCAAGTGCCTCGTTCAAGAAAGGTGGCAGCTTAAGAAACAGTGGAAGAAGGCCTCGGAAGTGGAAAAGGAGGGCATAGAGGCACTTCAGGCTGACATCAAAACCGGGTTGGCATCCCTCCGTAGAGCAGAGAACCTACGGAAACGCAGAAGGAAGAAAGAGCAAACTAGAACTTGATTCTATAAAGATCCCTTCAAGTTCCTTAAAAGTCTCTTCACAAAGGAAAAAAGTGGAGCTCTAAAAACAAAGAAAGACCTAGAGGAGCACCTGAGAACAACAAACTTTGACTCAAAGCGACATGAACATCTGGCCATCCCATCAGATATCCCACCCATTGAACCCCCGGAACATCATATTGAGACCAGCCCTCCGACATGGAAAGAGGTGGAAAACACAGTTCGACGGGCAAGAACAGCATCAGCCCCGGGGCCAAATGGAGTCCCGTACAAAGTGTATAAGAACGCACAAGACGTCCTGAGGTTCCTCTGGAGGCTTATGAGAACAGCTTGGCAGAAGAAGATAATACCCAAAGTGTGGCGTAGGGCAGGCGGGGTCCTGATCCCTAAGGAGAAGGATGCAGTGAACATCAGCCAATTCCGCCCAATCTCCTTACTGAATGTCGAGGGTAAAATCTTCTTTAGGGTCATTGCCCAGAGGATGGCCGAGTACCTGCAAAGGAATGCGTACGTCGATACATCTGTACAGAAGGCAGGAATATCAGTGTTCTCTGGCTGCTTGGAACATTCCAGCATGATCTGGCACCAGATCCAAATGGCCAAGGTGGAGAAAAGGGACCTCCATGTAGTCTTCCTCGACCTCGCCAATGCATTTGGTTCTGTGCCCCATGAACTCCTGTGGTCTGCCTTCAGATTTTTCCACATACAGGACACCATCACAAACCTGGTGAAGTCGTACTTCCAGGATCTGCAATTCTGCTTCACCACCTCAGAGTTCACCACCTCATGGCAGTGCCTGAATGAAGGTATAATGGCGGGATGTACCATTTCTCCGTTGGCATTCACAATGGCAATGGAGGTTATCATCAGATCCTCAAAATGGGTTGCTGGTGGACAGCGAGTCGACTCTGGTTTCCGCCTCCCTCCACTCAGAGTCTACATGGACGACATTACAACATTGACCAACACTGTCCCATGCACCAGGAGACTGCTCAGAAAACTCGAGGAGAACATCAGCTGGGCCCGTATGAAGATTAAACCATCCAAGTCACGCAGCATCTCGATTGTGAAGGGAGTAGTCTCTGACCTGAAATTCTTTATCGGAGATGACCAAATCCCAACAGTGTCTGAACAGCCGGTAAAAAGCCTTGGAAGGTGGTATGATGCAAGCCTGAAGGACAAAGACCAGGTGCAACAGCTGTGCAAAGACATCAGTAGTAGCCTACAGTCCATCGACAACACCCAGCTACCTGGAAAGTTAAAGGCCTGGTGTCTGCAGTTTGGTCTCCTACCCCGGGTGTTGTGGCCCTTAGCACAGTATGAGGTTCCAATCTCAACAGTGGAGAAGATGGAAAGAGGAGTCACAGGCTACTTAAAGAAGTGGCTCGGAGTTCCACGATGCCTTACCACCATAGGCCTCTATGGAGATGGTGTCCTCAAGCTGCCCCTCACCAGTCTAACAGAGGAATTCAAGTGTGCAAAAACCAGGCCCCAGATGACACTGAATGAATCTCGAGACCCAGTGGTGAGCAACAACGCGCCGACCTTGGCAACTGGGCGAAAATGGAGGCCAGGAAAAGCAGTCCAGGAGGCAACAGCAGCCCTCAGACATGCTGACATTGTGGGTCATGTTCAGCAAGGGAGAGGAGGCCTTGGGCTAACTAGCCGTGCTGCTTGGAGTAAGGCCACTGCACCCGAGCGGCGGAAGATGGTAGTGCAGGAAGTACGCCATCAGGAGGAGGCTGCAAGGTGGGCCAAGGCAGTCTCTCTTGCCAAACAGGGACAGTGGACTCGATGGGACAATGTGGAGAAGAGGAAGATCAGCTGGAAGGATCTGTGGGCCATGGAAGCGAGGCGGTTGAGCTTTTCCATCAGAGCAACATATGACGTCCTTCCAACACTTCACCAATGGTTAAAGATCTTCCCTTGTTCCATGCCAGCCAACCTCAGGCACATTCTCACAGGGTGTAAAACAAGCCTCAGACCAGCTGTCCTCAAAAACCTTGCTCCGCCCTGGAGGACAAGCGAGCTGCCACTAACTCCCTACCACCCACAGCAGCATCACACTCCTTACGGACAAACTTTGTCCGCGAAGGGGCTAAACCACCGAAGAGCGGCTTTACACCATTAGCCCAGCTGTGCTTGGCCCGCGACTGGAAAATGCTAGCTGACATTGGCTGGCAACTTGTGTTTCCTCCGGAGATCGCAACCAGCACCCTAAGACCTGACATGGTGCTCTGGTCCCGTTCGGTCAATAAGGTCTTCATCATTGAGCTCACAGTACCCTGGGAGGACTCAGTAGATGAGGCTTATGAGCGAAAACATCTGCGCTATGCTGATCTAGCTGCCGAAGCACGGCATCATGGCTGGAACACAGAAGTCCGAACAGTGGAGGTGGGCTGCAGAGGTTTTGTGGCAACATCTACAACCAGACTGCTTAGAGACCTGGGAATTAAGGGCTGAGCCAGCGTTCGGCAATCAAAGCTGAAGGCAGCAGTCAGTGGCTCTGGATGAAGAGGAAAGACCCCAGCTGGGCCCCGAAGTGAGAGGGCCAGGAGGTATGCGGTCAACAATGCTTGACTCAGGGAGGAGGACGCGCCTGCCATGCATAGTCCCATGGGATGTTGGCTATCAACAACAAGGCAACTCCTATGACTAATTGGGAATGGGACGCAAGCGTAGGATTGATCACCCTGTCGCTGGCAGCCTTTGGGGAGGGTGTATAGTGTGAAAGGCCGAAACACCCTAGGAACCAAAGTTACACTACGGACGATGCGCTCCCCAAATTTCACCACGCTCACTGTTCATTAACTCTTGGAAGTGCTTGCACAAAGGATAGTAACATCTCATCCTGTGTTCTTGGAATCTAGGGTTGCATTCCATTCCAATGAGCACTCAAAACCTGCCCCAAAGGCCTGAACTAGCCCAAATGTATTTTTCACAGCAAGAGTGGAGTTACCATATTTATACACTAAACGTTTTATTTCCAATCTAATGCATTCATACAACTGATCGGCAATTGTGATAGAGCTGAGCGAATTTATGTAATGCGTTAATGCGCCCAAAGTCATTTTCCAGGGCTTTGACTGCATTATTTCTTGATGTGCATCAGTTCTAGCGTATTAATATGTTTTACAAAAAAGGGGTTGGAAATAGGCGTCTCCATAATGACAATCTACAGTTGAATTTGGAAGTTTACATACACTTAGGTTGGAGTCATTAAAACTCGTTTTTCAACCACTCCACAAATTTCTAGTTAACTATAGTTTTGGCAAGTCGGTTAGGACATCTACTTTGTGCATGATAAAAGTAATTGTTCCAACAATTGTTTACAGACAGATTATTTCACTGTATCACAATTCCAGTGGGTCAGAGGTTTTGATTTGATTTGGATCTCTTTTAGTCCCATTTGGACTAATCTTCCAAGAGTCCTTAAACATTAAAATACAATTTATAATAAACACACTTTCACATATAACACACTATTACAAACATACATAATATACTAGCATAATGACCCAATAAATACTCAATCTAAAAAATATTGATTCTTCATCTACTATAGTCCCACAACATTTCTATATACTATATTTAAATTGTTTTAAAATAATGTTTAAATGTATATATTGAAAGGTTTTTAGTTTGCGCAGTTAATTTATTCCATTTCTTTATTGCTCTAAATCGAAATGTTCTTTTGCCTATTTCTCTTTTCTGTCTGGATAACGCATAGATGGTGGACAATCTATTCCTAGTATTTACGGAATGTCTGTCTCTTACCAACTGAGAACCGTTGTGAATAGAACTTGGCCGTTTTAAATTATGTATATTATAAAATAAGCATGTTTTTTTCAACTATCTTGTCAATTGATGACCAACCAAGAACATTGAGCATGACTGCAACAGAAGAACCATATCGCCACCTTAAAACAATCCTTGTGGCTTTATTCTGTAGCCTCCGAACTTTACTTGATGATGCATTTCCCCAGACGACCGAACAGTAGTTCACCTGACTCTCAATTAATGGTTGTGTTATTTGCTGAAGAATTTTTCCTGGTAAATATTTAGCTATCCTTCTGATTATGCATGCTGTTTTAATATTTTTTTTTTTACATAGATTAGTTATTTGAGACGACCATGATAAGCAGTTGTCTAGCTGCACTCCCAATAGTTTGGTTTCTGCCACTTCTTCAATTTGTACTCCTCCCATACTTGATTGTATCCCATGCTGTTTTGGCCTTTTCCTAGTTGATCAGACCAACATAACTTTGGTTTTCTTGGTGTTTAAAACAAGTTTGTTTTGGCAAACCCACTTCCTGATATTCTCCAAATCTCCTTGTAAAGCCTGCTGTACCTGTTGAACTGATTGTCTTGCTGCATAAATTGTAGTATCATCTGCAAATATAGTAGCTTGAGTTTCAACCAAGGCATAGGGAAGGTCGTTGGTATATATTAAGTAAAGAAGTGGCCCAAGGCAGCTGTCCTGCGGTATTCCACAGTTTTACACATTAAGGGAAGAAAATGAACCATTGATATAGGTGGAATGTTTCCTGTCAGTTAGATATGACTGTACCCAATTCAATGCTACCTCCTTAAAACCATAATGCATTAATTTTGTCAAAATTATTTCATTATCCACTAAATCAAATGCTGCACTGAAATCTAAAAATAGTACACCTACAAATGTGCCATTATCCATAGCATTGAGCCACTGGTCAGTCATGTCAACCAATGCAGTGGTAGTGGAATGGTTTACATACACTAAGTTGACTGTGCCTTTAAACAATTCCAGAAATTGATGTTATGGCTTTAGAATCTTCTGAGGCTAATTGACATAATTTGATTCAATTGGAGGAGTACCTGTGGATGTATTTCAAGGCCTACCTTCAAACTCCGTGCCTATTTGCTTGACATCGTGGGAAAATCTTTAAAAAATCAGCCAAGACCTCAGAGAAAAAATTGTAGACCTCCACAAGTTGTTCATCCTTGGGTGCAATTTCCGAACGCCTGAAGGTACCACGTCCATCTGTACAAACAATAGTACACAAGTATAAACACCATGGGATCACGCAGCCGTCATACCGCTCAGGAAGTAGATGCGTTCTTTTCCTAGAGATGAACGTACTTTGGGTCTTCTAAATGGACAATGAGCCCAAGCATACAATAAAAGTTGTGGCAAAATGGTTTAAGGACAACAAAGCCAAGGTATTGGAGTGGCCATCACAAAGCCCTGACCTCAACCCTATAGAAATTTGTAGGCAGAACTGAAAAAGCATGTGCGAACAATGAGGCCTTGCCTGGTACACAGAATCATCATGGACTCAGCCCCCAGGTACCTATCCACCTATTTTTCATTTGTTAGATTAGTCTGAGACTCTAATATACTGTTTTAAATATGAGTCTAAGAAATTGTTTTTATATACCGGCGCTGTTGAGTGGGACCATCTACCAGAGCAACTCATAACAACCACAACCACTTTTTAGAAGATTGTATCTGAATCTCTGTAATGTGCATTCGGAAAGTATTAAGACCGCTTGATTTTTCTCAACTTGTTACGTTACAGCCTTATTCTGAAATTACATTATTTTACACAATACCCCATGATGACAAAGCGAAAACAGGTTTTTAGAAATGTTTGCAAATGTATAAAAAAACAAACAAACAGAAATACCTTATTTACGTATTCAGGCCCTTTGCTATGAGACTCGACATTGAGCTCAGCTGCATCCTGTTGCCATTGATCATCCTTGAAGTGTTTCTACAACTTGGAGTCCACCTGTGGTAAATTCATGTGATTGGACATGATTTGGAAAGGCACACTCATGTCTATATATGGTCCTACAGTTGACAGTGCATGTCAGAGCAAAAACCAAGCCAAGAGGTCAAAGGAATTGTCCGTAGAGCTCCGAGACAGGATTGTGTCGAGGCACAGATCTGGGGAAGGGTACCACAAATGTCTGCAGCATTGAAGGTCCCAAAGAACACAGTGGCCTCCATCATTCTTAAATGGAAGAAGTTTGGACCCACCAAGACTCTTCCTAGAGCCTGCAGCCAAACTGAACAATCGGAGGAGAAGGGCCTTCGTTAGGAACGTGATGAAGAACCCGATGATCACTCTGACAGAGCTCGGAACTTCCTCTGTGGAGATGGGAGAACCTTCCAGAAGGACAACCATCTCTGCAGCACTCCACCAAATCAGGCCTTTATGGTAGAGTGGCCAGACGGAAGCCACTCCTTAGTAAAAGGCACATGACAGCCCGTTTGGAGTTGCCAAAAGGCACCTAAAGACTCAGACCATGAGAAACAAGATTCTCTGGTCTGATGAAACCAAGATTGAACTCTTTGACCTGAATGCCAATCGTCACGTCTGGAGGAAACCTTGCACCATCCGTATGCTGAATCATGGTGGTGGCAGCATCATGCTGTGAGGATGTTTTTCAGTGGCAGGGACTGGGAGACAAATCAGGATCGAGGGAAAGATGAACAGAGCAAAGAACAGAGAGATCCTTGATGAAAACCTGCTACAGAGCGCTCAGCTCTCCAGAAATGTTCAATCCGTTTCAAGTCCAGGCTCTGGCTTGGCCTCTCAAGGACATTCAGAGACTTGTCCCGAAGCCACTCCTGCGTTTTCTTGGCTGCGTGCTTAGGGTCATTCTCCTGTTGGAAGGTAAAGCTTCGCACCAGTCTGAGGTCAGACCTGAAAATAGATGTGCAGCAATGTTCCCGATCCAACCTGACAAAGCTTGAGAGGATCTGCAGAGAAGAATGGGAAAAACTCCCCAAATACAGGTGTGCCAAGCTTATAGGAAAGCAAACGTAATTCCGCTACCCAAAAATAGTAAAGCCCCCTTTACTGGCTCAAATAGCCGACCATCAGCCTGTTAACAACACTTAGTAAACTTTTGGAACAAATTGCATTTGACCAGATACAATGCTATTTTACAGTAAATAAATTGACAGACTTTCAGCACTATTTTAGGGAAGGACATTCAACAAGCACAGCACTTACCCAAATGACTGATGATTGGGCTGAGAGAAATTGATGATAAAAAGATTGGGAGCTGTTTTGTTAGTCTTCAGTACGGCTTTTGACATTATCGATCATCGTCTGCTGATGGAAAAACTTATGCGTCATGCATCCCCTGCTATATTGTGGATAAAGAGTTACCTGTCTAACAGAACACAGAGGGTGATCTTTAAAGGAACTCTCTCCAACATAATCTAGGTAGAATCAGGAATTCCCCAGGGCAGCTGTCTAGGCTCCTTTTTTCAATCTTTACTTCTGACATTCCACTGGCCTTGAGTAAAGCCAGTGTGGCTATGTATGCGGATGAATCAACACTACACACGTCAGCTCTAGAGCTCCGTCAGAGTGAACATCAGGTTCTTAGTCACCTCCCTGACCAAGGCCCTTCTCACCAGATTGCTCAGTTTGGCCAGTTGGCCAGCTCTAGGAAGAGTCTTGGTGGTTCCAAACTTCTTCCATTTAACAACGATGGAGGCCACCGTGTTCTTGGACTTTCAATGCTGTAGAATTTTGATACCCTTCCCCACAATCCTGTCTTGGAGCTCTACGGACAACTCCTTCAACCTCATAGCTCAGTTTTTGCTCTGACATGCACTGTCAACTGTGGGACCTTATATAGACAGGTGTGTGCCTTTCCAAATCATGTCCAATCAACTCAATTTACCACAGGTGGACTCCAATCAAGTTGTAGAAACAAGGATGATCAATGGAAACAGGATGCACCTGAGCTCAATTTTGAGTCTCATACTGTAGCAAGGGGTCTGAATATTTATGTAAATAAGGTATGTTTTATATTTTTAATACATTTGCTAAAATGTCTTAACTGTTTCTGCTTTGTCATTGTGGGGTATTGTGTGTAGATTGCAGAGGACATTTTTTAAGTTAATACATTTTTTGCATAAGGCTGTAACAGGTAAATGTGGAAAATGTCAAGGGGTTTGAATACTTTCCGAAGGCACTGTATGTAGGTCCGAATCTACTGACTTAATGTATGCACTTCAGAATGGTTAAATCTCAGTTAAATTTTACAATTTGTGTAGCATGTTAATTAGCCACTATCGGGAACCACCGTCAGTAAACCTCATACCTTTATAACTGTCACTTTAGTATTCGTTTCCTTTCATTTGTAGCCTACATTTTGCATCAGTCCATTCAATTACGTTTACCTTTCTTTCCTCGGTCACATCCATGTAGTAGTTCCTGAGGGTCGCTAGCATTAGTGGATCATATTAGGCTAACATCATTTTGGGACATGTAGCCTATTTTGAATCATTATGGAACTCATAGTCTCATAGAGCTCATAGTCCACACATAGCAGTTTAAACCTGGAGCCTGGCGCACGGTTCACAATGACTGTACCGCTGTCATACAGTTCCATGATTAGTGAGGATTAGGATAGATTAGTAGGACTATTGTTCAACCCCTATTGTACACTTTTCCCCCACGGATTGAACTTGAATGTCAACTTTCAGGATGAACCAAACCACTATTTTGATTTCTCAATATATTGTGTGCGTAAAAGGCTCTCCAAACCTGTTTTTATGATTCATACATACTTTCCTAACCCTAATATTTGCCTAAATAATCTACAAGATTTTTAAAAATGTATCTACCAATTAGTGCTGAAATGGTGACAAATGCATACATTTAAATGGATTTCTTTCATTGATCACTATATTCTGAACCCATTTTCTATACGTATTCTAGCGAATCTGTCTACAAAATTCGAATTAAAGGTACACCGTATTTAAAGGGATGGCTTAAAATAAATGTACTGAAAACCCTATTGAATGAAAACACCACAAATCTGTTGGACAGCTAGTGGGAGGGTTTTCCGAGGTTGAAATACATTTATTCAGTGCTTGCAAGGTAGACACACCTGTAGAGCGCATTACGCGCCTGCATTTGGTAAGTCTGAATAGCAACTACTGAGAAGTGCCTAGAAAATGCATACATTTCCTAAATCTGAATCGGGCCCTTCGTCATTAACTGTATCAATCTATTCAAACTATAGCACACACACACACTTGATCAACATAGATGATTTTCCTTGCTAGTTGTAGGTATTGGAATCTTCTATCGTTTTTACCCTCTTGCCATTTAGGTTGTTGATCACCAAATGTATTTCTCTCCATAGGTGCGCTGTTTAAAAGATCATGGTCGAGTTTGAAATAGATGACGGGGACTGTCATTCTTTTGAAGAAAAACAGTCAGGTATGTTCAAAACCCATAACCTTACTATACATGTGAAAACCATCAGTATATACACTGAACAAAAATATAAATGCAGCAATTTCAGAGTTACAGTTCATTATCGGAAATCAGTCAATTGAAATAAATTCATTAGGTCCTAGTCTATGGATTTCACAACTGGAAATCTGTTGGTCACAGATGCCTTAAAAAAGGTAGGGCCGTGGATCAGAAAACCAGTCAGTATCTGGTGTGACCACCACTTGCCTAATGTAGCTCGACACATCTCCTTCACATATAGTTGATCAGGCTGTTGATTGTGGTCTAAGGAATGTTGTCCCATTCTTCTTCAATGGATGTGCTAAGTATCTGGATTTTGCAGAGAATTGGAACATGCTGTCGTACACGTTGAAACAGGGCATCCCAAACATGCTCAATGGGTGACATGTCTGGTGAGTATGCAGGCCATGGAGGAACTGGGACATTGTCATCTTCCAGGAATTGTGTACAGTTCCTTGTCATTATCATTCTGAAATATGAGGTGATGGCGGCGGATGAATGGCACTACAATGGGCCTCAGGATCCCGTCACGGTATTTCTGTGCAATGAAATTGCCATCGATAATAAATGCAATTGTGTTTGTTGTCCATAGTTTATGCCTGCTCATACCATAACCCCACTGCCACCATTGGGCTCTCTGTTCACAACATTGACATTAGCCAGTGGTGGGAAATGTACCCAATTGTCATAGCAGAGTAAAAGTAAAGTTAGGAGGAGTTCACCCATTGAGCATGTTTGGGATGCTCTGTATCGACGTGTACGACAGCATTTTCCAATTCCCTGCAAAATCCTATTTAGCAATCTCACTAGGATAAAGACCTCCTCCATTCCTGCCATTATTGAAAGAGATCATGATACCTCACATCTCAAAATAGGGCTATTTAATGTTAGATCCCTCACTTCAAAGGCAGTTATAGTCAATGAACTAATCACTGATCATAATCTTGATGTGATTGGCCTGACTGAAACATGGCTTAAGCCTGATGAATTCGCTGTGTTAGATGAGGCCTTACCTCCTGGTTACACTAGTGACCATATCCCCCGTGCATCCCGCAAAGGCGGAGGTGTTGCTAACATTTACAAACTTCAATTTACAAACAGAATAATGACGTTTTCGTCTTTTGAGCTTCTAGTCATGAAATCTATGCAGCCTACTCAATCACTTTTTATAGCTACTGTTTACAGGCCTCCTGGGCCATATACAGCATTCCTTACTGAGTTCCCTGAATTCCTATCGGACCTTGTAGTCATAGCAGATAATATTCTAATTTTTGGTGATTTTAATATTCACATGGAAATGTCCACAGACCCACTCCAAAAGGCTTTCGGAGCCATCATTGACTCCAACATGTCTCTGGACCTACTCACTATCACAGTCATACTCTGGACCTAGTTTTGTCCCATGGAATAAATGTTGTGGATCTTAATGTTTTTCCTCATAATCCTGGACTATCGGACCACCATTTCATTATGTTTGCAATCACAACAAATAATCAGTTCAGACCCCAACCAAGGAGCATCAAAAGTCATGCTATAAATTCTCAGACAACCCAAAGATTCCAGACTCCTTCTGCCTACCCAAGGACGTCAGAGGACAACAATCAGTTATGGAGCGTGTGAATTTTTTCAGCTTTTTGTTAAAAATCGCGCAAAATTTCAACATCCTGCTACTCATGCCAGGAATATAGTATGTGCATATGATTAGTATGTGTGGATAGAAACCACTCTGAAATTTCTAAAACTGGTTCTAAAATCATGTCTGTGACTATAACAGAACGTGTGTAGCAGGCAAAACCCCAAGGAAAACTGTTCACAAAAAACAAAAACAAATATCCCTCCGCCAGTTTTCTGTATTGTCTATGGCAAGGGAAAATAGATAGCGCCCAGTTTACAGTTCCTACAGCTTCCACACGATGTCACCAGTCTTGGCAATTGGGTTGAAGTTAATCCTTGGTGAAATGAGAAATAGGCACTTCCTGTCATTGAGTACACCGGGGGAAGTTATGAAAGAGAGAATATGGACCATGATTTCAAGACTTGCTGCTATTGAATACAGATCGCCCCATGATCAATTTGATTGATTATTAACGTTTACTAATACCTAAAGTTGGATTACAAAAGTAGTTTGAAGTGTTTTGTCAAAGTTTATAGGCAACTTTTTTAATTTAAAAAAATGACGTTGCGTTTTGGAAAGCTGTTTTTTCCTGGATCAGACGGGCTTCATAAATGGACATTTTGGGTATACATGGACGGATTTAATCGAAAAAAAGACCCAATTGTGATGTTTATGGGACATATTGGAGTGCCAACAAAGAAGCTCGTCAAAGGTAATGAATGTTTTATATTTTATTTTTGCGTTTTGTGTAGCGCCGGCTACGCTAATTCTTTTGTTTACGTACCCTTCAGGTATTTGCATGCTATCAGATAATAGCTTCTCATGCTTTCGCCGAAAAGCATTTTAAAAATCTGACATGTTGGCTAGATTCACAACGAGTGTAGCTTTAATTGAGTACCTTGCATGTGTGTTTTAATGAAAGTTTGAGTTTTATCGAGTACTATTAGTTGTCACTCTGAAATTTCCCCTGATGTTGATCCCTGTACAGGGACAGCAGCCATAACAAGATATTGTTAACCACCTGACTGAGGAACTCAATTTAACCTTGAGCAATACCCTATATGCAGTTGCACCCCTAAAAACTAAAAACAGTTGTCATGAGAAACTAGCTCCCTGGTATACAGAAAATACCCGAGCTCTGACGCAAGCTTCCAGAAAATTGGAATGGAAATGGCGCCACACCAAACTGGAAGTCTTCCGACTAGCTTGGAAAGACAGTACCGTATAGTATCGAAGAGCCCTTACTGCTGCTCAATCATCCTATTTGTCCAACTTAACTGAGGAAAATAAGAACAATCCGAAATGTATTTTTGATACTGTCCCAAAGCTAACTAAAAAGCATCATTCCCCAAGAGAGGATGGCTTTCACTTCAGCAGTAATAAATTCATGAACTTCTTTGAGGAAAAGATCATGATCATTAGAAAGCAAATTACGGACTCCTCTTTAAATCTGCGTATTCCTCCAAAGCTCAGTTGTCCTGAGTCTGCACAACTCTGCCAGGACCTAGGATCAAGAGAGACGCTCAAGTGTTTTAGTAATATATCTCTTGACACAATGATGAAAATAATCATGGCCTCTAAACCTTCAAGCTGCATACTGGACCCTATTCCAACTAAACTACCGAAAGAGCTGTTTCCTGTGCTTGGCCCTCCTATGTTGAACATAATAAACGGCACTCTATCCACCAGATGTGTACCAAATTCACTAAAAGTGGCAGTAATAAAGCCTCCCTTGAAAAAGCCAAACCTTGACCCAGAAAATATAAAAAACTATCAGCCTATATCGAATCTTCCATTCTTCTCAAAATTTCAGAAAAAGATGTTGTGCAGCAACTCACTGCCTTCCTGAAGACAAACAATGTATACGAAATGCTTCAGTCTGGTTTTAGACCCCATCATAGCACTGAGACTGCACTTGTGAAGGTGGTAAATTACCTTTTTAATGGCGTCAGACCGAGGCTCTGCATCTGTCCTCGTGCTCCTAGACCTTAGTGTTGCTTTTGATACCATCGTTCACCACATTCTTTTGGAGATATTGGAAACCCAAATTGGTCTACATGGACAAGTTTAGGGCCTGGTTTAGATCTTATCTGTCGGAAAGATATCAGTTGGTCTCTGTGAATGGTTTGTCCTCTGACAAATCAACTGTAAATTTCGGTGTTCCTCAAGGTTCCATTTTAGGACCACTATTGCTTTCACTATATATTTTACCTCTTGGGGATGTCATTCGAAAACATAATGTTAACTTTCACTGCTATGCGGATGACACACAGCTGTACATTGCAATGAAACATGGTAAAGCCCCAAAATTGCCCTCGCTAGAAGCCTGTGTTTCAGACATATGGAAGTGGATGGCTGCAAACTTTCTACTTTTAAACTCGGACAAAACAGAGATGCTTATTCTAGGTCCCAAGACACAAAGAGATATTCTGTTGAATCAATTAATCTTGATGGTTGTACAGTTGTCTCAAATAAAACTGTGAAGGACCTTGGCGTTACTCTGGACCCTGATCTCTCTTTTGACGAACATATCAAGACTGTTTCAGCTTTTTTCCATCTACGTAACATTGCAAAAATCAGAAACATTGTCCAAAAATGATGCAGAAAAATTAATCCATGCTTTTGTTACTTCTAGGTTAGACTACTGCAATGCTCTATTTTCCAGCTTCCCGGATAAAGTACTAAATAATCTTCAGTGCGTCACTTGAGTAGGTTGAGTCACTGATGTGATCTTCCTGTCTGGGTTGTGCCCTGGAGATCTTTGTGGGCTATACTCGGCCTTGTCTCAGGATGGTAAGTTGGTGGTTGAAGACATCCCTCCGGTGGTGTGGGCGCTGTGCTTTGGCAAAGTGGGTGGGGTTATATCCTGCTTGTTTGGCCCTGTCTGGTGGTATCATCGGATGGGGCCGCAGTGTCTCCTGACCCCTCCTGTCTCAGCCTCCAGTATTTATGCTGCAGTAGTTTGTGTCGGGGGGCTAGGGTCAGTCTGTTATATCTGGAGTACTTCTGTCTTATCAGGTGTCCTGTGTGAATTTAAGTATCCTCTCTCTAATTCTCTTTCTTTCTCTCTCTCGGAGCAGAGGACTATGCCTCAGGACTACCTGGCATGATGACTCCTTGCTGTCCCCAGTCCACCTGGCCGTGCTGCTGCTCCAGTTTCAACTGTTCTGCCTGCGGCTATGGAACCCTGACCTGTTCACCGAACGTGCTACCTGTCCCAGACCTGCTGTTTTCAACTCTCTAGAGAATGCAGGAGCGGTAGAAATACTCTTAATGATCGGCTATAAAAAGCCAACTGACATTTACTCCTGAGGTGCTGACTTGCTGCACCCTCGACAACTACTGTGATTATTATTTCACCATGCTGGTCATTTATGAACATTTGACCATCTTGTCCATGTTCTGTTATAATCTCCACCCGGCCCAGCCAGAAGAGGACTGGCCACCCCTCATAGCCTGGTTCCTCTCTAGGTTTCGGCCTTTCTAGGGAGTTTTTCCTAGCCACCGTGCCTCTACACCTGCATTGTTTGCGGTTTGGGGTTTTAGGCTGGGTTTCAGTACAGCACTTTGAGATATCAGCTGATGTAAGAAGGGCTATATAAATACATTTTAGACTTTAGACAAAAGTATTTGGTTTTAAATATACTTAAGTATCAAAAGTAAATGTAATTGCTAAAATATTCTTAAGTATCAAAATCAAAAGTATAAAAATGTCAAATTCCTTAAATTAAGCAAACCAGACGGCACCATTTGTTTTTTATTGCCCAGGAGCATGCTCCAACACTCAAGACATTTACAAACCAAGTGTGTTTAGTGAGTCTGCCAGATCAGAGGCAGTAGGGCTGACAAGGGATATTCTCTTGATAAGTGTGTGAATTAGACCATTTTCCTGTCCTGCTAAGCATTCAAAATGTAACAAGTACTTTTGGGTGCAAGGGAAAATGTATGGAGTAAAATGTACATCATTTTCTTGATAAATGAAGTGAAGTAAAAGTTGTCAAAAATATAAAATAGTAAAGTACAGACACCCCCCAAAACTACTTAAGTAAAAATACTTAAAAGTACTTTATACCAATGACATTAGCAAACCCACACGACATACACACTGTCTGCCTTCTGCCCAGTACAGTTGAAATCGGGATTCATCCGTGAAGAGCACACTTCTCCACCATATCAGTGGCCACCGAAGGTGTGCATTTGCACACTGAAGTCAGTTACAATGCTGAACTGCAGTCGGGTCAAGACCCTGACGAGGACAACATGCACGAAGATGACCTTCCCTGAGATGGTTTCTGACAGTGTAGAAATTCTTCAGTTGTGCAATCCCAGAGTTTCATCAGCTGTCCGGGTGGCTGGTCTCAGACGTAATGATCATGCTGTTTAATCAGCTTCTTGATATGCCACACCTGTCAAGTGGATGGATTATCTTGGCAAAGGAGAAATGCTCACTAACAGGAATGTAAACAAACTTGTGCACAAAATTGGAAATACGCTTTTTGTGCATGAAGCTTTTTCAGCTCATGAAAAACGTGTTCATGTTGCATTTATATTTTTGTTCTGTGTATGTGTTTTGTAAGGCAATGAACATGATTAACACGCAAACTCAACTTCTCAGTCTCCACAGCACTTTGCCAAAATGGAAGTGTGAGCAGTTGATTCGCCAGGGAGTCTTGGAGCATATCACGTCTTGGATTAAATACCATACCTTTGTTTCGGCAAAGAGGATTACCCATTGAGTGATACAATTGCTTCAGGTCATGCCATTTTGAAAAAGTGCTTTAAAAACAAGAATTAATACATACTTAGCTCAAGGACATGTATTACTTGGTCAGTTTTGTTTTACATTGATTGTGTAGTGCATGACAAATCCACAGCTGGCATGTTAGTGTTTTTACAATAATTACCTAAATATAATATCCCAACAACCTTTTTTAGTACTCAAAAGGTTGACTGTACAGCAGTGCATCAGGGTTGAAAATGTTTGGATACACATGCCCTTTTTATAAAATTTTACAAACTTTACATTTGTAAATACTGTACTGCGCTTTTTGTTGATACTTTAAAAATACCATAAATAACTCTATTAAACAAGTAGCTAAACCATTTCTGTGATTCATTTTGTGTGACTAAGAGAGGTTTTAGCTTTACGCTTGCAGTACCATTCATCGCAGACAGACCAAAACGTAAAGTTACGTACTTTAATGGAGTGTGTTTGGTGATCAAACTGGAATGTTATTTATACATTAAAACATCTAATTGACGCTCAGACCTACCAACACAGCATGATGCTGGAGGATAGGTTATTAGAAGGTAACGAACAGACTAGCTGCCTCTACAGAGCGAATACTTCATAGAAACTTCCGATCGACCACAAAAAAAAGGGTCTCGCGTTAATCTCAATATAATTAAAATAAAAAAATATATTTTATATACACACAAAAACAAGTCATGCATATTACCCTAGTAGCTGAAAACAGTTAACATTCTGTTCCACTTATCCACAACCTGTGCAGTCAAACCCACCATCCCAAGAGGAAGGTGTAGCACAGTGATTTTGTTATAGATTGTACAAAATCATATTGTGGACCACTTGCCACATTAAGCATAGACATGTCATTGGGAAAGTCATCCCTATACTAAGGTTAAGGGAAGGAAACTGTTTCACAAATGTCAATGTATTTTGGGGAGTAGCATTGTTCGGAGTAGTAGGGAACTCCTACGCCGAGAGGGAGGCAGGGGCGATCTTACGAAGGAGCTTGTTGAGGGCTGTAATCTTCTCCTCTAAGATGAAGGTCTTTTTCTCAGCACTCTTCTGTCGCTGCTCAGTGACCTGCAGTGCCTTCATCAGCTGGGAGTTCTCCACATACAGGTCCTTCAGCATGATGTCCGACTTGGCATTCTTCGCCAGCTGTGGGAGGGAAAGGGACAATTAAATAGTCAGATTTTCAGGACATGTTTCTCTGACTCTGCTGTTTGTCTCATATGAACGGTAAACTGACCTGCTCCTTCAGCTGGTTGACCTTCTCCTGCAGAATCATGCGCACACTCCTCAGCTTGGTCTCCACCTCCTCCATCCTCTCCTGCATGTCCCCCATCACCTTTTCATATTGCTCCTGAGCACCAACAGAGAGAGAGAGCATTTAGACCATGTCAACATCATACACATTTCCTGTGATGCAGTAAAGTACCTGCTGCAGGCCCATCTGGGCACTGGCTTGCTGGGCCTGTGTGCGGAGGGTCTCCTCCAGCTGCTGCCCCCTGCGCCGCTCCTCTGCTAGCTGGGCCTGGAGGTGTGCCAGCTGCTCCCTAGACCCCAGTCCTGCCTGCTCCCTGAACTGCTGCAGCTGCTGGGCATGCTGGACCTGGGCCAGGGTCAAGGCTGTCTCTGCCCGCAGTGCCTGCACAAAAAAAAAAAACTGTGCGTGAGCATAGACTACATTGTAGTCAGATTTGCATCCCAAACTATTCTTGCTCAAACAGATCCCCTCAAACATGCTGATAGACTCAATAGGACATAATGGAGTTGACATTTTCATGAAAGGAATTAGCCTAAACTTTCACAAGCCTGAGGGGGAGGATTAGTACAAACTTGGACCATGGTGTTAGTTGCCTAATTTGAGTTTAAATTGGCAAACCTGCTTTCAGTTTAGAGATTTGGTGCCTCAGCAAAAGTAAATTGATAAATGATTTGACCAAAATGTGTGGCGTAATCACCTGGTCCTGTGCCTCCGCCCAAGCAGCCTCCAGTTGTGCCTGTTTGCTCTTCATAGTTAGGCACTCCTGGGTCAGACTCTGTACCTCGAAGTCTTGGCCCTGCAGCTGACACACCTGAAGGAAACAAAGCATAACCGCGAACTTAAACCTACATTTCAGAAAGACTACCAAAGACACTGGTCACCAATGTTCCCTCACATTTTTTGGGGCACTGAGCAACTTTAGGTCTTGTTAGCGGAAACTTGAACGTGGTGAGAATTTGGTGCAACTTCCGGCGTGCATTTATAGTAAACACTGAGGCTGTACCCAATAGGCATAATGTAGGCCTACCAACAAAACAAAGAGCAAATCCCATAACATTTTCACATAGAAATAGGCTTCTATGATATAGGTCAGTAGCCTAAATGTGGTGTTCAATGCAAGCCTATATTGCATGAGACTTAAGAGTGGACTTCCTCTCAATCTCCATATTTGCTTCAGATTTATACAGCCGGTGAGACATTTCTCCTATCTGTGCTACTATGTTAACTTACTGCCCATCACATCAACTGCCTCAGTGTTATATGTTGTTGAACAAGGAAGAACAATAGCTTCAGGAGCAAGTGACGTAGTCCTACCTCGTGGAGCAGCTCCTGGTTTCGAAGGCGCAGGCTCTGGCACTCCTCCTGTAGGGCCATGGTGGCCTCCTCCTCATGATGTTTCTGGGCCAGACGCAGCTGTTCCTTCTCCCTACTCAGCCTGCCCATGCTGGCCTCCAGCTCCGTTACCTGATGATCAGCACACAACAATGAAGTCCGTCAAAGAGGTGTTGTATCAATACTCTATATTAAAGAGCAAATTCAGGAGCAGCAAAAAGTGAGGCGATATTTCTAAACGTTTTCATCGTCGGGATGTCACCCACCTTGTCCTGGGCCTCCTGCAGCATCCTCTGGTGGTTGGCAACTTCCTGGTCCTGATCAGTCTTCACCTGACCCACAGCCTGGAGTTTGGAACGAAGCAGCTCTGTCTGGGAGTCCACGGAGCGAAGAGAATCCTGGAGCATCTCAACCTGTAAACAAAACATTCATACATAGTCAGAGGAAACCTAGCATTTAGTACTTGGAAGATGACAAGCCTCCCCCCAACAGAGATGCTATAGCCAAGTAGATCCTTCTCTCACTTTATGGGTCCTCTCCTCTGCCTCCCTCAGCAGCCTCTCCTTATCCTGCTCCAGCCACTGGTGCTTCAGGGTCAGGCTGGTCAGCGAGGACTCCACCTCTGACAAACGTTGGAGCTAAGAACAACAAAACATTCAAGAACCAAGGTTCATTAATGAGACCCGTTAGCTAGATGATCAAAATGTTTTTGTTTTTTTAAATGCTGAACAATAAATTGGCTTACATTCTTCACAATTTACACCAAACGTTGTATCAAGACCAGGGATGGTCAACTTTGATAGGAGAAACTCAAACGGAACACATCACGAGGGGCCGCAGTGGCTCGTGGGTTTGCTTACTCACATCTATAACCCCCCCATTTCAGCTAGCCCCCTTTGTGACAACAAAGAGAACATTTAAGTACATTTCATGCAATTCTACACATTTTGTCATTGAGTGGAAGCAAATGTTTGCAGTTTTAAATATGATAATTGATTATTTAAAAATCGGCCCCACCCTGGACAGTAATTCGACCATGCTTACTACAAGTTTAGATAGCTGGCCGCTAGACCAATCAAATTTTTTTCTGCTGATATGGTCTAATTGATTGACTACTGATGCATAACCAAAGGGGAAGGGTACCAAAAAAAGTCTACAGCATTGAAGGGCCAAGAACACAGTGGCCTCCATCGTTCGTAAATGGAAGAAGTTTGGAACCACCAAGACTCTTCCTAGAACTGGCCGCCCGGCCAAACTGAGCAATCTGGGGAGAGGGTCTTGGTCAGGGAGGTGACCAATAATCCGATGGTCACTCTGAGAAGAGCGCTAGAGTTCCTCTGTGGAGATGGAAGAAACTCCCAGAAGGATAAGGCCTTTATGGTCAAGTGGCCAGCCGGAAGCCACTGTTCAGTAAAAGGCACATGAAATCCCGCTTGGAGTTGCCAAAACGCACCAAAGACCATGAGAAACAAGATTCTCTGGTCTGATGAAACCAAGATTGAACTCTTTGGCCTGAATGCCAAGCGTCACATATGTAGGAAAACTGGCACCATATCTAAGGTGAAGCATGCTGGTGGCAGCATCATTCATGCTGTGGGGATGTTTTTCAGCGGCAGGGACTGGGAAACTAGTCAGGATCGAGGGAAAGATGAACGGAGCAAAGTGCAGAGAGATCCTTGATGAAAACCTGCTCCAGAGCTCTCAGGACCTCAGACTGGGGTGAAGTTTCACCTTCCAACAGGACCACATCCCTAAGCACAAAGCCAAGACAACACAGGAGTGGCTTCGGGACAAGTCTCAATGCTCGAGTGGCCCAGACTAGAGGTCGACAGATTATGATTTTTCAATGCCGATACCCATTATTGGAGGATCAAAAAAAGCCGAGACCGATTAATCTGCCAATTTTTTATTTATTTATTTAAACTTAATTTAATACATCAATAAAATAAATGTAGCCTCAAATGAATAATGAAACATGTTCAATTTGGTTTAAATAATGCAAAACCAAAGTGTTGGAGAAGAAAGTAAAAGTGCAATATGTGCCATGTAAGAAAGCTAAGTTCCTTGCTCAGAACATGAGAACATATTAAAGCTGGTGGTTCCTTTTAAAATGAGTCTTCAATATTCTCAGGTAAGAAGTTTTAGGTTGTAGTTATTATAGGAATTATAGGACTATTTCTCTATACCATTTGTATTTCATTAACCTTTGACTATTGGATGTTCTTATAGGCACTTTAGTATTGCCAGTGTAACAGTATAGCTTCCGTCCCTCTCCTACCTGGGCTCGAACCAGGAACACATCGACAACAGCCAACCTCGAAGCAGCGTTACCCATGCAGAGCAAGGGGAACAACCACTCCAAATCTCAGAGCGAGTGATGTTTGAAATACTATTAGCGCGCACCCCGCTAACTAGCTAGCCATTTCACATCGGTTACACTAGCCTAATCTTGGGAGTTGATAGGCTTGAAGTCATATACAGCGCAATGCTTGAAGCACAACGAAGAGCTGCTGGCAAAACGCACCAAAGTGCTGTTTGAATGAATGCTTACGAGCCTGCTGGTGCCTACCATCGCTCAGTCAGACTGCTCTATCAAATCATAGACTTAGTTATAACATAACACACAGAAATACAAACCTTAGGTCATTAGTATGGTCGAATCCGGAAACTATCAACTCGAAAACAAGACGTTTATTATTTCATGATGTCTTCACTATTATTCTACAACGTAGAAAATAGTACAAATAAAGAAGAAACCCTTGACTGAGTAGATGTGTCCAAACTTTTGACTGGTACTGTGTGTGATAAATATATATAATTATTGTTCTGTCCCAAAGGTCACCCATATATACCTTTTCCTTGGTGGTGTTGAGCTCTCTCTCCAGCAGCTCCTTGTCATGCTGCCAGGCTGCCTGCAGGTGGAACCTCTCCCTCTCCTGCTGGGTGGAGGTCTCCTGGAGCTGCCTGGCTGTGGCCGCCCCCTCCTCCTGCTCCTGGGACACCTGCGCCAGCCGCTCTGTCAGCATCTGGACTGCCCCCTGGTCGCCACGGAGACGGGAGCTCAACTCAGCGTTTTCGTTGCTCAGCTGCAAGTTCCGGGCGCTCATGTCCAGGAGCTCCTCACGGTATTCGGCGTTCTGAGCGGGAGGGGAGCGAGGAAGGGCTCATCAGACTGGGTCTTAGGTCATTGAGAATGTTCATGTGTCCATTGATCAAATGTAGGCTATGAAAATCTATAAGGCTGAAAGGGTCAGTTGAACTATGCAGGGTGATTATGGTAAAAATGAAAAAAAAAAAAAAACTTTTGAAAACAAACCTCTTTGCAATGCCTCTCCTGCTCCTCCCTGTTCTTCTCATGTTCCTGCTCCACTTTGTCCAGTTTCTTTCTGATGGAATCAAAGATGGAAAGGAATGATTCATTGCCGTGTAGAGAGGATAAAGCTTAAATATGACATTTGTAAGCCCCATCTGAATTGAGCATTTTCTCACAGCAACAGTACTGACGGATCAACTTACTTCTTCTGGATAATCTCCACCTCAAGTCTCTGGACATCCTGCTGTAACATGGCCAATCTGTCCTTCAGTGCGCTGTTCTCACAGTTGACCTTGTCTAGCTGAGATCTAGCGTTGAAATAGTGGAGATATGAGTTTCTCCTCAAATGCATTTTTCTGGGTAATAACTTCGGGAAGAATTTACAATTTGACGCTAACATTTCAGTTCCAAATAAAACTGGGTGAAATCAATGCAGTTCTGTGGTGAAGTAAAATGGACACGGGATTAGACAGGTAAACATTCAAATGATACAAATGTTATTCACACAAATGAAATCTACTAGCATGCACACCAAGGTGAAAACCATTCCGTTAGAGAGAGATAGTAAATTGTTAATGCATTCAAGACAGTTTGATGTTGGAGGTGTAGAAATGGTTGTAGTCAGTTTTTAAATTAAAAAAAAATAATAATTGTACATTTTAACCCTGTTTTCTCCCCAATTATATGGTATCCAATTGGTACGGTCTTGTCCCATTGCTGCAACTCCTGTATGGACTCGGGAGAGGCGAAGATCGAGAGCCATGCGTCCTCCGAAACACGACCCGCCAAGCCGCACTGCATCTTGACACACTGCTCCCGGAAGCCAGCCGCACCAATGTGTCGGAGGAAACACTGTTCAGCTGGCAACCTGAAGTCAGCGTGCATGCACCCAGCCGCCACAAGGAGTCGCTAGAGCGTGATGGGACAAGGACATCTCAGCCGGCCAAACCCTCCCCTAACGATGCTGGGCCAATTGTGCGCCGCCTCAGGGGTCTCCCAGCCGCGGCCGACTGCGACACAGCCCAGGATCAAACCCGGATCTGTAGTGACGCCTCTAGCACTGCGATGCAATGCCTTGGGCCTCCCGAGTGGCTCAGTGGTCTAAGACAGAAGGTTTCTGAAGAGAAAAAGGTGAGGATCTCTTTCAGATGAGAGCTGGTCGGTTGCAATTAGTCATTCAAATCTCAGACTCCATATTTGGGGAAGAAAACATTGCAATCAGGCAGGTGAAGGTTAGTCGTTCGAAGGTTGGTTTGATTTCTGGTGACCGGCCTGCACGTCACAAACCTGTGTGGACTGGCAGGGTCCATCACCATCTCCAGAGCCATGACCAGCTTCTCCATCTCCACCAGCTGCTCCTTCATCCTGCCTTTCTCCTTCTCAAAGGCCTCCTCCAACTCGTGGACCTCTGCCCGAGAGGAGAGCAGCACCTGCTGGAGCTGGACAATTCTGCCAGCTTTTCCTCTGAGGGAGTGCAGCTCACTCTCCTTGGTCTCCAGCTGGGTGTTCCGCAGCTCCTTTTCCCTATAGTGCTTATTAGACAGGGCTTCTGCCATCTCTAACAGACCTGCCATCTGCTTCATATCTGACACAAGGTGGTGTACCTCTGTGGATTTGGCCTCTAGCTGGGCCCTTAAATTAGAAACCAGGTTGAACGTTTCACTCAGTTGGGCTTTCAGCTCTTGGATGTGGTCTCGGAGTTTGGATGATTCCGTTTCCATTTCTACGATCTGGTTGGAGAGTTGGTCAGCCAGGCGGATGTAGTGGGCGTTCTCCTGGCTCAGACTGTCCGTCTCTCCCCTCTCCAGGTCCAGGGTGGATTGGATCTGTGTGACCTTGGTTCGTTCCTGCCTCAAGGCTTCCTGTAGATTCTCCTCTGCCCTTTTCCATTGGTCTAACTCCTCAGTGACACAGTCAAGATCTGACTGCAGACGGTCAATGGTTGTCGTGCGTTTCTGCAGCTCCTCCTTCAGCTTTGCTCGGTCCGTCTTCAGGGAGACCATCTCAGCAGACTGCCTTGAGCGTTGCTCAACTTCGTTTCTCAGAGCCACCCGTGCCGTCTCCAACTCCCCCCTCAGGGTCGCCGTGTCTTCCTCTTTGGCCCTCAGTTGAACTTGCTGTTGTATGAAAGCACTGGACAGATGGCTGCAATTCTCTGCCAACATTTCTTTGTCCTGAAGAAGTGTCTCAGATTCAGACCGTAGAATACGCAGCTCCTCGCTTAGCTGAGACACCTCACTGAAGAGCGCCCTCTCTCTATCCCTCACCAACCCCAGCTCCTCTACAGCTTGCTGTTTAGAGGTCAGGCGCTCGGTCAAAGTCTCATGAAATTCCAGAGACACAGTGCTTTCCTCTAGCTGGGCACAAACCACCTCCAGTCTGGCCTGCATTTGACTACACTGACTGCAAGTCTCTTCCAGTTTAGCCTCTGACTGACTGTGCTGTATATGTGACTCAGAGGCCAGATCAGCCTGCTTTTGCAGAGTGGCTGTCTGCTCCTTCAGCTGCAGAACCTCCTCTTGATGCTCCTCCTCCAGCCTCTTCCTTTCCACAGCGGCCCTGCTGCAGATCCTGGCCTGCTCCTCACTCACCCTCTCTGTGCTGTGGAGCCTCTCCCTGTGCCTCTCCTGCTCCGGTTCCTGCAGGCACTCACAGCGTAGCTGGTGCATGAGGCTGTGCTGGGCCTGCTGTGTCTTCATCTGAGACACCTGCTGCTCTGCCTCTTTCCTGATTACATAGCACAGACTGTTCACTTAGGCACACAACACACAAACTGCACACCATTGTTTTGTAAGTCCAGTGTATGCGTTATGACTTAAAAGGATGACGTTGTAGGGACTACGGTTGGCACAAAATAAAAATATTTTGAATGAGAAACAGGTAGCCAACCTATAAAACAATGTGAACTTGAAATTAATTGAGTTGAATGACAAAATACAGGCCAAGGAAGATAGATAAGTTGGCTACACCCACCTTACGAGCAGCACTTCCTGGTCCATTCTGAGCTTCAGCTCAGCCTCCAGCTGGTCCTTCTCTGAGGTCAGCCTCTGGACCAGGTTACTGATCTCCCGGGCATAGTTCTGCTCCAGCTCTGCCTGTTCGCGCTGGGCCCTTCTCTCCTGGTCAGTGCCCCAGCCTGGCCCTCCCAGGCCCCTGGAGCTGTGCTGTAGCTGGGCCTGCAGCTTCTCCACTTCCTCCCTGAGCCTCTTAACCTGCTCCTCCACCTGGGCCTTCTGCTCCTCCAGATCACTGATCTCCACCTTGAAGCCCTGAGAGATGTCTTTCCTCTCCACCTCCATGTTCTGCCGCATCAGCTCCAGGCTGCGCTCGTAGAAGTTCACCTTTGAGGCGAGAATGATGAGGGGTCAGAGATATCCCAGAATTTGAAAAATGCACCTCCCATGTACTGACCTTCCTTTTTTAAATTTTTACATCTAGTTTCACTCAAATTACCTACAATTTTGGACCTCTTAATTTCACAACAAAAAAATAGGAGACGATAATCAAAACAATACAAAAATGCGTGAGCCTGTCTGTCACAACGTCTCCTCTCTACCTTGGTCTCTAACTCAATCTTCAGGTCCTGCACCTCTTGGCTGTGCCTCTCCTTAAGCTGTCCCATGGCCATCTCAGTCTCAATGCTCACAACAAGACCTGGCAGACTCTCCAGAGAACCCAGGCCTGAGGGAACAGAAACAAAATAACCAAGGTTGTGCGAGTCACACCCAACAGACTTTTACGGAGAGAAAAAAAAAGAAAAAAGATTGACATTTCCAATTCTTACCATTCTTATTGGCCACTTGAAGCTTTTTCCTCACCATGGGAGATATGCCTCTCTTCATCTCCGGGTCATCTGAAGCACAATGGACAGGATTACAGTAAAGAGTTGTTTAGTGACTTAAGCTAAACTGTGTAACTGGAGAGCTACGCAGTGGAGGAATGAGAAGGTGTGTGTATGTGCATTAGAGAACCACATTTTATAAAATGTTCAGTTAACACTTTAGTATACAGTAGGTCTAAATAAATACACGGAACAAAAATATAAAACGCAACATGTAAAGTATTGGTCCCATGTTTCATGAGCTGAAAGAAAAAAATCCAGACATTTTCCATACGCACAAAGCGTATTTCTCTCAAATTTTGTGCACAAATGTGTTTACATCCCAGATAGTGAGCGTTTCTCTTTTGCCAAGATAATCCATCTACTTGACAGGTGTGGCATATCAAGAAGCTGACAATGATCATTACACATGTGCACCTTGTGCTGGGGACAAAAGGCCACTTTAAAAATGTGCAGTTGTGTCACCCACAATGCCACAGATGTCAAGTTGAGGGAGTAACCACGCCAGCTCAGGACCTCCAAATCCAGCTCCTTCACCTCGTGTGGGGGGCGCTCCAAGGACCACCCATGGCTGCACCCCTGCCCAGTTGTATCCATAGATTAGGGCCTAATGAATTTATTTCAATGGACTGATTTCCTTATATGAACTAACTGAAATTGTTGCATGTTGCGTTTATATTTTTGTTCAGTATACATTTCAAAGTAAAGACTGAAAACGAGAAAAACAATATTTAAATATGTTCTTAACACAAATAGATTCTAGAGACAAAAATCAGGTGAAAACAGGGATATACCTGAGTCTGACTCAGTCAGTGATCGTCGGCTGGACCAGGCGTGTGTGGATGTGTCCCTTTCCTGTCTGGATCTCCTCCCCATCCCATGACTCTTTAAAAAATCCACCTCCGAGTTCAACTCGTCATTCCGGTCCCGCAGCGCCTGTGACACACAAACTTGTCATTTAGCAGAGTGGTGACACTTCAGACAAACATAAATAACACATCCAGCAAAACACAGCAGACTTACTATAGAGATAGAGCAGCACCAGTCAACAGTGTCCTCACTAACTGCCACGTGCACATGCTAGTAAAGCCACACAGCAACACTCATTCTGTGAACCCAGAATAACACGCGCTCACCTTCACTTTCTAGGTTCCCAAAAATGGGAGGCATTTGGATAAATCAAGAGGCTTGTCATGATACACTCAAACTGATCTCAACTCTGTACAGGCAAGTGAGCAAAAAAAATTAGTGGAATGTTAGCTAAAAAGAATGGTAGCCAGGCTAAGTCAAGCCCCCTCGGGGCTTCCACGCAAGGCATGATTCTTTAAACACAGACGCAAGCACACATACACACTTTCTCTGGCTCCTCTCGCTTACCCGGCATTGCAGCTCGAACTCCTTGATGATCTCAGAGAAGCGCTCCTCCTGGTTAAGCAGTCCTGTGTTGTTCGGATCCAGGCTCCCAAACTGCGTCAGCCAACCAAAACGGAAACTGTCATCAATCATTCATAGGGAGTGAGCTATGCAGTATTACCAGAGGGATGAGTTACCACAGAATGGCATCACGCCCATCCTCACATAGCTCCCACTCACCTTGTCTAGTAGAAGCTGGTCCAGGTCTCTCTGCAGTTTAGAGATGGTTCTCTCTGTCTCTGACAGCTTCCCCTTCAGAACACTGCCCTCCTCCTCCAAACGGTCTTTCTCCTGTTAGCCCAGAGGGAGGGTTACTTAGTGATACGATAACGCTTTAAGATATCCAACACAGTATAATCACGCCACAATAGAAAACAATAGGGGGTACTAACAACGGGCGGATTGTTAAGAAGCTAAGCAGCAGTCTGCCATTGGTTGGTTGTCCGTGAACAGTTGGGTCTAGTTGGAGTGTGAATAGAGCATGTCTGAAGGTGGATGTTGAAAGCAGGAAGGCCAAGCCCAAAATGTTTTTGTTTTTTAAATCACATGGGCTAATCTAATCCTCTCCTTTGAGTTCTCTAGTCTAGAGAAGAGACTGGGAAAGAGATGAAAAATTCCTTGCAGAACATTAACCAGTTTATACTCACACAAAAGTCTATTCAAAAGCTTAAGGAGCCTAAAGCAATGAGATCAAAAATAGGAGGTTAAGCTCGAGGAATCTTGTAGGAGGGGTGGTCAAACAATTGCCTGTCTTATTAGCACGCTTTTCTCATTGTAAAAACCTCATGGGGCATCTCTATAGGGCCAGGCACCTGGGTGGCATTGCAGACTTCCTCGTGCAGACTGGCATCGTGTGCCCGTAGGACCTCCACTTCCTCTTTGAGCTTGGCCCGCTCATGCTCCACCTGCTGCAGCAGGACCTCGTTCTCCTGCGCAGATTCACTACGCAGGGCCGTAAGCCTATCCCGGAACTCCTGCTCCAGACCCCTGCCAGTCAGAGAGAAGTTTGACTAAATTTGCCTCTCCTCCATTCAACAGGAGTTACTTTACAGTACATTCAACAAGGTCAACAGCTCACACTCAGATCATGAAAATTCACAACCAGTCAAGCAAGATTTTCCAACCACAAGATCAGTCTGTAATCTATAACGAGAAGGAAGAACAGGTCTTACTTGATTTTGGTTTCATTCAGTGACTCAATGGCGGCGTGTCTGTCATCCACCTCGCTGACCAGCTGGAGGTTCCTCCTGTCGGCCCACTCCAGGTCGGCCTTGACCTTGTCCCTCTCCCGACATGCCTGGTCTGCTAGGACCCTGAGGGACAGCCAGTGGACAAACATTTCAGCATGGACCTTACCACATCACTCACCAGAATGACCCGATAGCTCAGGACATCATGGAGGACTAACTTTAACAGCAGAGAGAAAGAGATATATATATATATATATAAACTCAGCAAAAAAAGAAACGTCCTCTCACTGTTGATTTTCAGCAAACTTAACATGTGTAAATATTTGTATGAACATAAGATACAACAACTGAGACAAACTGAACAAGTTCCACAGGCATGTGACTAACAGAAATTGAATAATGTGTCCCTGAACGGGGGAGGGGGGGGGTTAAAATCAAAAGTGACAGTCAGTATCTGGTGCATTAAGTACTGCAGTGCATCTCCTCATGGACTACACCAGATTTGCCAGTTCTTGCTGTGAGATGTTACCCCACTCTTCCACCAAGGCACCTGCAAGTTCCTGGACATTTCTGGGGCGGGGGGGGGGGGCCTAGCCCTCCTACCCAACAGGTCCCAGACGTGCTCAATGCGATTGAGATCCGGGCTCTTCGCTGGCCATGGCAGAACACTGACATCCCTGAAGTTATTTGGATTTTTACTAATCATCTTTGAAAGACAGGGTCCTGAAAAAGGGTTGTTTCTTTTTTTGCTGAGTGGATATTATATCTACATTACGCATATAGAATCCAGATAGGCTTACCACGGCAGCTGAATACTGGCAAATTAATACTTAATGAAAGAGTGCTGTATTTTGGTTCCAAAGTTGGTCATTAAATTGACAAAGCAATGACTTTTACGATCAACAATATAAAAGCAACATGTCGTCGGAGCCGTGGTAAAATCAGTCAGAACCAAAATCCATTATGTAGGCTACAGTTTCTCTGCCCATTAGTGAAGTTGAACCAATGATTCCCCTTAAAGCAATGCCTGACCATGAAATCAATAAACAGTCGACGTAAATTCATTTAAGGGTCACTGGCTCATACAGGAAATTAACCCAGGGGATGCAACAGAGCTCGCCAGCTTGTAGTCCTAAAAAAAGAAAAGGAAATGAGTTACCAATGGTTCGTTCAGCCATTCCTATGGGGGGGAGATGAATGGGGTTTTGGGATGAGCGCAGAAAATATGCCTGTGTTAACTTCAGACCGTAGGAAATATTACACGGTTTGTTCTAGGAGATAATATCAGTCAGTTAAACATGACCTTTATGAATTATAAAAGCCTTTATGTGCTCGTTTTGCTTCCATAAATGCTTCAAAATGCCTTGAACAAAACGTATAAGAAAGTCCTAAGCCATTGTTTACCACTGACCTTATTTATTTTTTATCCAAAAACCCATTAAATTTCCCCATTATGCTTAATAAACCAATGAGCCAGGGCGGCGTTAGTGCCTACAAAAAGGACACCATTACTATCTATGCACTCTCTTTGGCCCATGACCTTCATTCTAGAATCCAATGGAAGCGTGCAGTACCAAAGTTATTATTATTTTTTTGAAACCTTTATTTAACCAGGCAAGTCAGTTAAGAACAAATTCTTATTTACAATAACGGCCTAGTGGGTTAACTGCCTGTTCAGGGGCAGAACGACAGATTTGTACCTTGTCAGCTCGGGGGTTTGAACTTGCAACCTTCCGGTTACTAGTCCAACGCTGTAACCACTAGGCTACTCTGCCGCCCCACAAGTATACAGTATCAAACCAAAGACCCACTGGAGGAACTGGATCTCGTTCTTGTAGGAGATGAGGGCTGCCTGGTGGATGCCGTTGCCGCTGACCAGCAGCTCATTGTCCAGGGCGAGGGTGAGCTCCGACAGACTGACCCGCTCTTCCAGGGGGAAGTCCAGAGTCTGGCGGGGACCAAACAGCACGGGTCAATTTACGAACGCATGGCAGTGGTAACTTAATCACCACCAACCCCGGTCCTGGAGTGCAATTTGGTGTTTTAGAGCCAACCTCCATCCCTGAAGCTCTCATGGACTAGGTGTTTTGACAACTGGTGTATGGTATATATAAATTCAGGTCAAAGTTCAGCTCATCCTCATGTTTACGTTCTACGGTACTAAAAATGTGGCAGATTACGCCATTATCATCTCGGTAACACTTAATATAAAAATTAGAGCGTGTCTAGCTAGGGGCTTTTGTAGGCTGCATTACATAGATTATAGTTCCACACTAAAGCATCTAATCAAAAGCAAAAGAGCATCAGCTACATGGAACTGGCAATCTCAATTCTACTCCTATTACACTTTTCACACACAGGAAGGAGACGCCCCTAGAAACCCTGCAGCTTTCTTTATCCCATACAAACCAACTAACACCAAGGCTCTTCAGCAACATATCAATTCAAGCAGCCGTAAAAGGCACAGCACTCAACATTTCAAGGCTACTTCTGAAAATAACTGGCACAAGCAATGAGCATCTGTGACAGCAGGGAAAAAAACAAACAAAAAAAACAGTAGTTGCATGAACACGTGCATTGGTTCAAAACTAGTCCGGGACTAACCTGTAGGATGTCCCTGCTGTTCCGTATGCCCTCGCCGGTCCAGAGGGCGATGACCCTCTCTGGACTGGTGCAACCCGACCCTTCGTCCAGCCTGGTCAGCAGCCTCTGACCCACGGTGGCAGACAGGAGAGAGGGAGAGGTGGAGCGCACCGTCCGCTCCTCGAAGGCCTGGGAGAAAACAGAGGAAGACATGAGAGCTACAGGAACAGGCTAGCGGATGGCCCAATTCATTTCCTCCGCCGCAGAACACCGCTGCAGACCACTGTGCAGTGCGGACGTGCTTGTGTAGCCTCACTGCTGTTCCCACAATGCCATAGAAACACAAAGAAGTCCTCGAGAGGCATGGCATTGTCGCAGGAACACCTCCATCGGTCATGCTGTGCCTCGCCAAGAATAACCTGAACTCCCCCACTGTGCATAGTTTAATCCAGGCTCCCACAGACAAAAGAGCCTCAGTGCCACACACACACACATATGTGTTTCACACGCCGCTAATAAAACGCCTTTGGTGTCGTAACACTTAATCTGGCTTAGCCCATTTTCCATTCCCTACATGCACATGACATACTGTACATCTACCACTACACCCACCAGTTTAGGATATGGAGGAGTGGCAGTAGTTTTCAGACTGAGAAACACACTGGGGGTCTCGGTGCTGGTTCATGTAGCCATCAAAACAACTTGCAAGTTGTTCCTAATACCTGAGAGGCATCAACATGCTCAGCTTTGAAAGAACAGATGAGGTCTTTCATAGCCCATGTTAACAAACCACAGGCAGATTCCAGGCCTGAAATGCAATACATGATTTCTGGCGGACTTTCTCCTTGTGTGGATATGGTCATTCGGCAAAGGAATGCAGGAAGGGCAGACTGAGCTCTGCCCTCAACAGTCAATGACTAGATCGGCAGCTGCCTAAAGTTCCTTAATTGACCAGCAGGAAATTGGTCTGAGTGACAGACGGCAAACTTACACACAGAAACTGTACCAGTATAATTAGTAGGATTTGTATGTCGGATACTGAAGGGATAATGTATAAATCAATAGATCATATAATTTTGAATACTTTATCACGCCTATCTCTTAATAATAAACTATGAGCCACAGAGAATATCTCAATAGGCTCTTTAAAAAAAAAACTATCAGCCAGCCATTTAAAGTAAAGTGAGTGTATTTCTTATAAATAGAATGAATCTCAAAAACTCCTTTCAGTTCGAGCCAGATGGAGGTCCCACGTGCCAATATATTGTCATTTGTGTTATCCACGGATCATTGTTCTGGCCTAATTACATACATTTACTCTACTGACCCAGACCCACTCACGTTTCCATAGAAATCAATTACTGTTAAAACATGTACGCATGTCCTAAAAAGGGTGTCTGTCTGCTCACCTGCTGGAGTGAGTGCTGGGGGTTGGCACGTATGGGGGTGGAGGAAGAGGTGGGAGCTGGGACACTCCCCTCTCTGAAGAGACCCTTCTGGAACTCCCTGAGGCTGACCCTCCCATCCAGGTCAGTGTCCAACTTTCTGAAGAGGGCGTCCAACTCCTGTGTGATAACACGTAGAGTCAGGGGTTAAAAACACAAAGTCAAATTCACACAGAAATCATTGGCTTGTAACCACTGACTGCAGTCTAACTACCTTGGTGTGCACCCATGGATTAAAAAGGAATGGACGGACGTACCTACTGATAGACGAAACGGTGAAAACTCCCTTTAGCCCAAGTTTACACTAATCCAATACTTATGATCCCTTGAGGGGGAGTGAGCAAGTGCACACTTCCGGGAATTAAAACAACCACTGGCTGGAATGTTGGGCTGGCCATACCTCTGGATTCAGGTCCTGCAGGCCAAGGTGGTCACAGACCAGGGACAGCTCCTGCCTGTTCAGAAAGCCACCTACTCCTACCCCCAGCTCCTCCCACACCGCCCTCATCCGGCTGTCTGTCACCTCGGCCCGCGGCCCAGGGGAGTGGAGCGTGCTCTCCGAACTGTCCCGCTTCCATCGCTTCTGCTGCCCTGAGAGACACACACACACACACGTCAGGATGGAAGTCTCTCAGAGGGTATAGCAGTAGACTTGTATGAAAAGGGCCAGGAGTTTCTTGATCACATGACTGAACCAGGAAAAACTCCAGTCTTGAAAAATGAATGTACAATGAAGTACACTTAAAATGTTTAAATCACCTTTAAATAAAAATATTGAAGTACCTTGTGCCTCAAAAGTCTGATGGATGGTGTCCTTATGGCTTCCGGTGTCCTCATCCGACTTGAGACTCTGGAAGTAAGACATTGACGAGTGTCACCAAGTGTTCACAACTGAAAAATGACACGGCCTAAAATGCTGACCCATATGCCTATCCACATACAGTATCATAATCTGGCCTTGTTGTTTAGTCAGTGTGTAGGTCTGTGTGTGAACTGTGTGTTGTGAGAGAGTGTACAGAAGATGAGGTGTGTGTGTGTGTAAGTGTGCCTTCTGAGTGTGAAAGAGACATCTGTAAGCGAGTGCTAGCCTGTTAGCGATGAGCAATGACAACAGAGAGAGACCAATTAATTGACCATAAGGAATTCCAACCCCTTCTCAACATTATTTCTGCTACACTGCGCAAGAAGAACCAGAAAATTGTGATTCCAGCAGTCTCAAGAGTAGACTGGACTCCCCAGCAGCATATGGGGCCGTTGGCTCTCACGCAGACAAACTAATTATGGTCTTACATAATAAAGTTTAACTGAAGCTAGTAATGGAAGTCAGTTATTGAGTACTGTATACTGAGGCAAGTTCCAAAGCACTTTGTAGAATTAAATGCATAACTTCAGTTTATTATGTAATACAAACTTCCCTAATCTAACCAAATTAATCCTGGCAACATCTTAAACAGAGAATATATTTGTGGAAGGATTGGCTGCTACAGTCTTGGTGCCAAGGTCACATTTCCCCCCTCAAAAATCTTTGAAATGTCTCATTTTAAATCAATCCCATGTGGAAGACTGGTCTATTGATTTCATGGCTTCTTTATAAGGAATCAATCTGGGCACGGCACCAAGCTGCAGAGCCACATCAGAAACAGGCCACTTATCATGGGACAACAAGACACTATAAATTTTTATCAGCTGAAATTCTTGAACAACATTTAACTCATCCATGAAAGGCTTTTCAAAAATGGGAACACTGTGCTGGTTTCGGGATTGTCTAATCCCCCTCCTTTTCTCTCTAACAAATCCATTTGGTTCTCTCCAACACATGGCAGGCTACCCCTGGTCAGTGAGTTTATTATTGTTGTCATAGGCACCACTTCAGGGTCACAGAACACCATTGTGCTCCTTACTACAGTGGCCCGAGGCTTAAGAAATGTAAACAAACACTAACAACACAAAATGGTGGGCAGTGATATAGTCAGCTGAGAAGGTAAAGACATGACTAATCCTCAACATATCAAAGGATAAAAACATTCAAAACCGATCATTTCAGCTGGATGATGAAATCCTAACATTCATGTCCGTAAGTCAACAACAGATTGACTACCCGCTGTAACCAGACAAAGAGGAATACTCCGTCTGAACAGGGAGAATGTTACAGAACTCTCAACAAATAGAATGCGAATGAAAGGTGAATGGAAACGGATGCTAACTTAAGCATGCCAGCTAAATGGGACACCAACATTAACATGTCCTTGAGAATGCTTCTTCGGGCACTTAACCCGGACGACACGCTGCATTGTAGAAGGATGTGTAGACAAATGTAGGTTGCGTATGATAACTTAATAAGACATATGAAGTGATGTGAAGAGGGATAACCTCGTGTGAAATATTTAACAGAACCAGTTCAATTATTTACATAATAAGGGGTAGCCGACGGCAACATTCCACCACCAAAATTCCACAAAGAAACCGTGTTTCAGCCCAAAAGCGGTAAACGACCTATCAACTCCCCAGCCCCATGAATCCCAACCTCCCCCATTCCAATCACATAGTTCACCCAGATAACTATGTCCCTGTTACCAAGGAGTGGACTGTTACTACGCTCTACCTGGGTAAACTGCTGTGACCCATCCACTGTAACCAACAATACGACAAGGATGCTATGCAGTAGTTCAACTCTCTATCCTCCAGTAGCAAGGAATCCACCAAGGCTTAAAGCTGCTTACATAAATGCCTTAACTGCTGGAAATGTTAACTATTTAAAAAGAGATTATTGGTGGAGAGCTTAATGAGAAACATGACACAGGGATCTATCTGGCACTATGGCCTGACGAGGGAGAGAGGGGCTTTGGAAAGACGTAATCTCACGAGTTAGAGATAGTCAGTGCAGCGTTACATAAAAGCTCTAAATATTTCAAAGTGAAAAAAAGAGAGAGAGAATCTGGGATAACAGGATGGGTTTCTAAAAGGAGCACTTTGTTCACAGGCAGCGGCCGACAGAGGTCAACCATTGCTTTTCGATGATTATGTCGGCTAGGTTTATGTATGCATACTCATAGATAAAATGTGAGAAATGTATAGCCTCATTATCAAAATCTCTATCCAGGCCATTTATGCAACTCTTACTTCAACTATCCTACTCATTCCAGACTCAGAACGAACACACACACACACACACACACACACACAGGTCAACTGCAAAGGGCGCCAAACTTTTCACTCACAGCGGTGTTTCACGCCGAGTCTTTAACACAGACAGATACCAGTCAGCCACCACAATGACCTTTCCTTCACTAGTTGTCTTCTACGGTTATACAATTTAGATCCCAAAACAATGGGCCTTCAATAAACATGATGTTGGGAGATAAGCAGACAGCACCCCCCCAACCATGACTTTTCCTGGGCCTCGTTACCGTCATTTCACACCTAATAATACTGTAATAAAATGCAATGAGACCAATGAAAGACAAAGCCATGGAAGATCAGATCCCTTAAGTACCTGGAATATGCACCAAGCCAGCAGCATAACAGAGGATTCCACTCATTCCAATATTAATCAGACTGAGTCAGCAGATTCAAAATACAGTATAATCAGATGGTCCAAAGCTCTCCTCCGTAAGGTAGAGGTCCTGACTAGTAGAGAGCTTATTATTTTATTACAATGTATTTCACATACATTGACACTTTGGCAATATTTACACAATGTTTTTCATGCCAATAAATCAATGAGAGAGAGAGCGAGAGAGCCAAAGCTAAAACTGGGGGAATGGATGTTGTGGGGCAGGAGCGGGGAGCAGCCATGAGCGCTGCCAGTAGCACATTCCATATAACCCCACTTCCTGGGTGTGGAGTGGAGCGGTCTGCTCAAAACCCCAAGTACCTCAGACTCAACTCTCTCACTCAGTTATACAGTGGTCTGAAGAGAGGTATGGTGTGGAATCCTACAAAATGTGTGGTTGCCAACAAATTGAAGGTTATAGAGATTTTTGATTCAGACCTCACCCAGCACCACACCATTCAAGGGATGTGTAGGAAATTGAAGTGAAGCACTGACTTGCCTAGTTAAAAAAATAAAATACAAAATGGGAATCTCTCTCTCCAAACAGTCAGATCTATATTAGGCCCTGCGCCAAGCTTGAAAAGTCAAAAGTCAGCCATCTTTGTCAGTGACTCTCAAATTAGGGCACAGCAACAGAAAAAAACACAGCAGACAAAAAGGTGAGAGGGGTGGAGGAGGAGCACGTCTCTTACCTCCACACTCTCTAGAGAAGTAGAGCGTCTGAGTTTTATCCTCCTCACGCCAGCGGGAGAGGACTCCTTCTGCTCCGTCCTGAAAGGACGAGAGCCCTCCGAGTCAGCTGTGAGCTCAGAGTCGGGCCTGTCCGGCTGGGACCGCCGGCCGTAGCGCTTCGTTCCCTTCACAAACTTGGGCTTCACTTCCTCAGGAACAACTGGGAGAGCCGGGAGAGGAAAGAGATGGTGATTGGGAAGGACAGAGAGAGATTACAGTGAAATGCCTTTCTTGAAAGCTCTTTCCCAACGATGCAGTAATCAATATCAGTAGTACTATAAAATAAAGTAGAACAAAAACACGAGAAGAATAAATAAGTATAAGATAAGTAAGCTACACGTACAGTACCAGTCAAAAGGGGTTTTCCTTTATTTTTTTACTATTTTCTACATTGTAGAATAATAGTGAAGACATCAAAACTATGAAATAACACATAGGGAATCATGTAATAACCAAGTGTTAAACTAATCAAAATATATTTCAGATTCTTCAAAGTAGTCACCCTTTCCCTTGATGAAAGCTTTGCACACTCTTGGCATTCTCTCAACCAGCTTCATGAGGTAGTCACCTGGAGTCCATTTCAATTAACAGGTATGCCTTGTTAAATTGTGGAATTTCTTTCGTTCTTAATCCGTTTGAGCCAATCAGTTGTGCTGTGACAAGGTAGGGGTGGTATACAGAAGATAGCCCTATTTGGTAAAAGACCAAGTCCATATTATGGCAAGAACAGCTCAAATAAGCAAAGATAAATGACAGTCCATCATTACTTTAAGACATGAAGTTCAGTCAAATCAGCAACATTTCAAGAACTTTGAACGTTTCTTCAAGTGCAGTCGCAAAAACCATCAAGCGTTATGATGAAACTGGCTCTCATGAGGACTGCCACAGGAAAGGAAGACAGAGGATCATTTCATTAGTTAACTGCAACTCAGATTGCAGTCCAAATAAATGCTTTACAGATTTCAAGTAACAGACACATCAACAGTTCAGAGGAGACTGCGTGAAATCAGGCCTTCATGGTCAAATTGCTGCAAAGAAACCACTACTAAAAAGGACAACAATATGAAGAAAGACTTGCTTGTGCCAAGAAACAAGATCAATTGAAATTAGACCGGTGGAAATCTTTCCATTGGTCTGATGAGTCCAAATTTTGGTTCCAACCGCCATGTCTTTGTGAGACACAGAGTAGCTGAACGGATGATCTCTGCAAGTGTGGTTCCCACTGTGAATCATGGAGGTGTGATGGGTCTTTGTTGGTGACACGGTCTGATTTATTTAGAATTCAAGGCACATTTAACCAGCATGGCTACCACAGCATTCTACAGCAATACGCCATCCCATCTGGTTTGAGCTGAGTGGGACTATTATTTGTTTTTCAACAGACAATGACCCAACACACCTCCAGGCTGTGTACAAGCTATTTGACCAAGAAAGAGAGTGATGAGTGCTGCATCAGATGACCTGGCCTCCACAATCCCCCACCCTCAACCTAATTGAGATGGTTTGGGATGAGTTGGACCACAGTGTGAAGGAAAAGCAGCCAACAAATGCTCAGCACATGTGGGAACTCCTTCAAGACTGTTGGAAAAGCATTCCAGGTGAGGCTGGTTGAGAGAATTCCAAGAGTGTGCAAAAGCTGTCAAGGCAAAGGACGGCTACTTTGAAGAAGCTCAAACATATATACACACACACACTTTTTTTGGTTACTACATATTTCCATGTGTTATTTCATAGTTTTGATGTCTTCAGTATTATTCTACAATGAGTGTGCATAGTCAGTGCAAAGACTTAAAAAATGTAATACAGAAAAAAAGTGTCAATGCAGATAGTCCAGGAAGCCATTGTGTTCGAACTTTTAGCAGTCTTATGGCTTGGGGATAGAAGCTGTTCATGAGCCTGTTGGTGTCAGACTTGTTGCTCCGGTACCGCGGTAAAGCAGAGAGAACAGCCTATGGCTTGGGTGGCTGGTCTTAAACAATTTTCCCAGCCTTCCTTTATCAAACATGTTGGCTCACTATTTAAAAAGAAGACAGAGAACAAGATATAGGATGAAAAATATGTCCTTGTCTATAACTGTTCTGTACTATTTGTATATTTTATGTGGACACCAGGAAGAGTAGCTGCTGCACGTGCAGTAGCTAAGGGAGATCCTAATAAACTAAAAACAGCAGACTAGCTAGCACTACCTAGAAAAAAGGTATATACATTTATTTTACAAATTGATATACTTGGAGTCAAAGTATCGATATAATATTTTCCACATAAAACATCATCCAAAGATAAAAATAACAATATGTAACTGTATCAATTAAAGTAGTATCACTTCTTGTATCAACTGTATCAGTACTAAAGAAAAAAAACATTTTTAGACCAGCTGGGCATTTTGTCTGCCCACAATTACTACTATAAACATATTCTCACAAAAGCTTGTTAAATGTTTAGTTACAAAGAAACAAGGGAGAAATTGTAGTGTAGACTTAGTAGTAGCCGAATCTCTGGTCATAAAAAAAATTGTCAAACACACCCTTTAAAAAAAGGGCACTTCAAAAGTACAGTGGTCATCAGTTCCCAGAAACTAACTTGGCAATAAACTTAAATCATACTGTAACATTCTGGGAAGGAGGAGGGAAACTCTGGTGCCCTCCTAGATCCTCTTACGCAATACCCTAAAACTCAAGAAACACATTTCAAAATAAAAAGAACACACACCAATGTTTGGCCAACTAAAGTTCAAATCATATAAAGTGAATGGCTGTACAATACATGATATCTTAACTGAGTTTGGGTTTGTTAAAAAAAAAGGTACAGGAAGTTTAAAACAGTTGAATCAGTATTTGTTTCAGAATAAAATCCATCCTGGAGCTAAATCAGGACAGAGATTATTAACTGGATCAACTGCATTTCCGTAGGGAGGGAAGATACTAAATATAGCCTATCCCTTTGATGTCTCCAATAGTATGGTCGTCATTTACTGTAGGAGTCCTCATTCAGGTGATCTCACGGTCAATCCACCCTGTGCAACAAACCAGAATATCCAAAATGAAGTACGAGTCTAAAAAATGATTTTGATTGCTTTCGATGAGGTCATACTAAGGCAGACACTCTCATATAAAAGCAGACGTTTATCCACAAATCAGATTCCAAGAACACAGGATGAGATGTTACTATCCTTTGTGCAAGCACTTCCAAGAGTTAATGAACAGTGAGCGTGGTGAAATTTGGGGAGCGCATTGTCAGTAGTGTACCTTTGGTTCCTAGGGTGTTTCGGCCTTTCACACTATACACCCTCCCCAAAGGCGGCCAGCGACAGGGTGATCAATCCTACGCTTGCGTCCCATTCCCAATTAGTCATAGGAGTTGCCTTGTTGTTGATAGCCAACATCCCATGGGACTATGCATGGCAGGCGCGTCCTCCTCCCTGAGTCAAGCATTGTTGACCGCATACCTCCTGGCCCTCTCACTTCGGGGCCCAGCTGGGGTCTTTCCTCTTCATCCAGAGCCACTGACTGCTGCCTTCTGCCGCCTCCGATACAGCTTTGATTGCCGAACGCTGGCTCTGGCCCTTAATTCCCAGGTCTCTAAGCAGTCTGGTTGTAGATGTTGCCACAAAACCTCTGCAGCCCACCTCCATTGGTCGGACTTCTGTGTTCCAGCCATGATGCCGTGCTTCGGCAGCTAGATCAGCATAGCGCAGATGTTTTCGCTCATAAGCCTCATCGACTGAGTCCTTCCAGGGTACTGTGAGCTCAATGATGAAGACCTTATTGAGCGAACGGGACCAGAGCACCATGTCAGGTCTTAGGGTGGTGGTTGCGATCTCCGGAGAAAACACAAGTTGCCGGCCAATGTCAGCTAGCATTTTCCAGTCGCGGGCCAAGCATAGCTGGTCTCGCTCTAATGGTGTAGAGCCGCTCTTCGGTGGTTTAGCCCCTTCGCGGACAAAGTTTGTCCGTAAGGAGTGTGATGCTGCTGTGGGTGGTAGGGAGTTGGTGGCAGCTCGCTTGACCTCCAGGGCGGACGCAGGGTTTTTAAGGACTTGGTTGTGACGCCAAGTGTAGCGTCCTTGGGTGAGGCTTGTTTTACACCCTGTGAGAATGTGCCTGAGGTTGGCTGGCATGGAACAGAGGGCACAGTCCAAGGATACAATGTTTACTTAAAACAATCCATCTTAGAGTACAAATTATACCATGACATTCAGGTGGGTCTCTATTGTGCTACGCAATTTAATTTTCATGGGCCTAAAATGGTAAAAATGAATAGCCTTTTAGTGTGGTATGAACACAACCACTCATATTTTCATCTGATTGTCAAACAGATCATATGAAAAACATATGAAATACTTATTTTCCACCATAATTTGCAAATAAATTCATTAAAATCCTAATGTGACTTTCTGGATTTTTCTCATTTTATCTGTCATAGTTGAAGTGTACCTATGATGAAAATTACAGGCCTCATCTTTTTAAGTGGGAGAACTTGCACAATTGGTGGCTGACTAAATACTTTTTTGCCCCACTGTATACTTACGCCATTTTACAAAAGGAAATAGACATCGGTTACAAAACACCAAACAGTGTAACCAATGACATTCGGTGATTGCCATTGATTCGACCTACACGTCTTGCTGACAAATTGTATTTTTTTGTAATGGGGCTGAAACTGAATGGTCACCCTAACACACACACACACACACACACACGGTCAACATACTAGACTAGGCTACAATGTGTATTACCATGAACTTGAAATAGGTATGACGGTAGCCAGTGATGTAGTGGAATAAAATATAGATATATTTTTAGGTAAACTCTGCCTGTCGCGGTAAAATGTTTAAAAAAGTATCGTTCCATAGACTTTCAATGCATTTTTCTGAAAGGGTGGGTAAACTGTGTTCACCCTGCACTAGGCCTACACCACTGCCGGTAGCCTATCCTCTCGGCTGAAGCAATTTTACACACGCAGAATAGGTAGCCTACATTCAATATAACACATGGAGTTGAATCAAAACATGTTTTCTACCCAAGTTCACGAGTTGTCCATAATTCATGAGTTAATGGGTGGAGTCTTCACAGCTCGTGTGACAAACGTTTCTTTCTTTACATGAAATGACATTTATGACAGTGTTATTTGTCACTATTAAGCATTTAACAATTTAATTAGAACATTTAACTTAAATCCTGTGCAAATCGTGGATCTTGGAGATCACAGAAAGTGCACTGTAAGTGTAACTATGTCTACTTATCACTTCGTTATATATCGCTGAGAAAACAGTTAAAGTACAGTTAATGTAGGCCTATGCCATTGCAAAATCGAATTCTTCTAACCGAAAGAGTCACCTTGCTGGATGGATTGGATGCGCATGAGTGTCTAGCGAGGTTGTTGGCCATCAGCTGATCCAGGAAAGAAAACAAATATTGCTAGAAAATACTCAAGCCAAATACACTTAGTACACAAAACATAAAAAGGAACTCCTTCCCTATAATTTAGTTGTTTAACAGTGGTAAATATATGGCAAATTGTCAATTTGCATTATTTAGAGACGCTCCAAAGTTTGACTTTTGTTGCATTTAGGGAAGCTAACGGCTCATTAAAAAGGGGACCTGAGCCCGCCACCCCCCGGCATTCGCATCTCGGATCTGATCAATAAACCCATCTTATTCGCCACATGGGGCCAGTTGACATGGAAAAACAGCAAACTGAACTGATTAGGTACATAAACAAAATCATTGGGTTTGCACAGGCATCTAAATGCAAAGCCCCACCTCCCCAGCATGTGTGTTTTACCTGGCTCCAGGTAGCTGCTCTCCTCTTCAGAGGTGCTGAAGTCCAGAGAGCGTGATAGCACAGCTACAAAGCCTTCTTTGAACTCCTCAAAATTCACCTGCATAACAAAAGGGAAAGTTAATTAATTGTGCACACTATTAGCAACGCACATGCCCCGCCCACATGAGGATCTGTTCTTTTTAGCCATCCATTTCCGGTGTTTGAGGGGTGCAAAATCCACTTGTCACTTAAATCTCGCAACACTGATTGTTTTCATACTCTGGCGGCTCTTCCCAATCTTGCTTGTGCCATTCGTTTTCTCCGTTTACAAACATTTCCACTGTTTTTGTTATGACCTGTCAAACACTCTGGTTATGGCTGAAGCAGCCTCAATGGAATACATTGGCTTAACGTTGGATCTATAAGAAAGCTAAAACGCTTCATCAGTGATTTTTTGTGCAATTGAAAAATACAGTTGAAATGTTTACAAATGAGATGCGCTGAAATTAAAGCAACTTACAAAAATGAACACTGATTGTATGGACCGGTCTGATCTCGCAAACAATACAATGCATTTGAAAAGTATTCAAACCCCTTGACTTGTTCCACTTTGTTATGTTACAGCCATATTCTAAAATATTCTCAATAAAAATCGATCGACACACAACGAAAAATCTAAATGTTTTCACATTTACCTCATAAAAAACAGGAATACTTTATTCACCTAAGTATTCAGAACCTTCGCTATGAGACTCAAAATTGAGCTCAGGTGAGATGTTTCTACAACTTGACTGGAGTCCACCTGTGGCAAATTCAATTGATTGGACATGATTTGGAAAAGCACACATCTGACTATAGAAGGTTCCTCAGTTGATAGTGCATTTCAGAGCAAAAACCTAAGCCATGAGGTCGAAGGAATTGTCCGTAGCGCTACGAGACAGGATTGCGTCAAGGCACAGATCTGGGGAAGGGTACCAAAACATTTCTGCAACATTGAAGGTCCCCAAGAATACAGTTGCCTCCATTCTTAAATGGAAGAAGTTTGTAACCACCAAGACTCTTCCTAGAGCCGGCCACACTGAGCAATCAGGGAGGTGACCAAGAACCCGATCCGTCACTGACAGAGCTCATCTGTGGAGATCGGTTGTCCTTCTGAAAGGTTCTCCTATCACTCCACCAATCAGGACTTTATAATAGAGTGGCCACACGGAAGCCACTCATCAGTAAAAGGCACATGACAGTCCGCTTGGAGTTTGCCAAAAGGACTCGCAGACCACGAGAAACAAGATTCTCTGTTCTGATTAAACTTTTGACCTGAATGCCAAGCATCACGTCTGGAGGAAACCTGGCACCATCCCTATAGTGAAGCATTGTGGTGGCAGCATCATGTTGTGAGGATGTTTTTCAGCGGCAGGGACTGGGAGACTAGTCAGGATCGAGGGAATGATGAACGGAGCAGAGAGATCCTTGATGAAAACCTGCTCCTGAGCGTGCCGGACCTCAGACTGGGGGACAAGTTTCAACTTCCAACAGGACAACGACCCTAAGCACACAGCCAAGACCATGCTGGAGTGGCTTCGGAACAAGTCTCAATGTCCTTGCGCCCGGACTTGAACATGGTCAAACATTTCTGGAGAAACCTGACTGTGCAGCAACGCTCCCCATCCAACCTGACAGAGCTTGGGCTCATGTTTGATTCGATATTCAAATACCTTTGCATTCATGTCAGAGTGATTCGGGACAAAAGAGTGCTGAGTAGCAGGCAGTTAGCAAGTTTGGTAGGCTACTAATGACCATCAGCAGTAGCAGAGCATGGAGAAGCCTATTTATAGTGACTAAACGGTCACACCTCGTGACCGACAGTGTGGCACTAATACAGTCACCGAAACAGTCCAATATTTATTTACATTTTTAATAGGAGTGCATTATAAGAAGTGCAATTTTACAATAGATTGAATACCTGAATTCCCACCAAAATGCCTTTACTCCATTCATTATTTGTTTTATGTGGTATAATTCAGTCAATATCTGATCGATTTGAAAAAAATCCATGGTCCAACTAGTGCATTTATAAGAATAAATTCAATGACTGTTGCGTACCATTGTGAGACATGACTACAAAGGGAAACCCAGCCACAAGCTGCCCAGTGATGCAAGCCTACCAGATGGGCAAAATGGCTTTTATGCTCAATTTGAGGCAAGCAACACTGAAGCATGCATGAGAGCACCAGCTGATCCGGATGACTGTGTGATCCCGCTCTCCGTAGCCGATGTGAGCAAGACCTTAAAACAGGTCACATTCACAGATTGCCAGGACGTGTACACAGAGCACGCGCAGACCAACTGGCAAGTGTCTTCACTGACATTTTCAACCTCTCCCTGACTGAGTTTCTAATACCTACAGTTGAAATAGGAAGGTTACATATACCTTAGCCAAATACATTTAAACTCCGTTTTTCACAATTCCTGACATTTAATCCTAGTAAAAATTCCCAGTCTTAGATCAGTTAGGATGACCACTTTATTTTAAGAATGTAAAATGTCAGAATAATAGTAGACAATTATTTCAGCTTTTTTCTTGCTTCTTTCATCACATTCCCAGTGGGTCAGAAGTTTACAAACACTCAATTAGTATTTGGTAGCATTGCCTTTAAATTGTTTAACTTGGGTCAAACATTTTGGGTAGCTTTCCACAAGCTTCCCACAATAAGTTGGGTGAATTTTGGCCCATTCCTCCTGACAGAACTGGTGTAACGGAGTCAGGTTTGTAGGATCCTTGCACGCACACGCTTATTCAGTTCTGCCCACACATTTTCAATATGATTAAGGTCAGGGCTTTGTGATGGCCACTCCAATACCTTGGCTTTGTTGTCCTTAAGCCATTTTGCCACAACTTTGAAAGAATGCTTGGGGTCATTGTCCATTTGGAAGACCCATTTGCGACCAAGCTTTAACTTCCTGGCTGATGTCTTGAGATGTTGCTTCAATATATCCATGTAATTTTCCTACCTCATGATGCCATTTATTTTGTGAAGTGCACTAGTCCCTCCAGCAGCAAAGCACCCCCACAACATGATGTTTCCAACCCGTGCTTCACAGATGGGATGGTGTTCCTCGGCTTGCAAACCTCCCCCTTTTTCCTCCAAACATAACGATGGTCATTATGGCCAAACAGTTCTATTTTTGTTTCATCAGACTAGAGGACATTTCTCCAAAAAGTACAATCTTTGTCCCAATGTGCAGTTGCAAACCGTAGTCTGTCTTTTTAGTGGAGGTTTTAGAGCAGTGGCTTCTTCCATGCGGAGTGGCCTTTCAGGTAATGTTGATATAGGACTCGTTTTACTGTGGCTATAGCTACTTTTTTATATGTTTCCTCCAGCATCTTCACAAGATCCTTTGCTGTTGTTCTGGGACTGATTTGCACTTTTCGCAGAACATGTCTCCTTCCTGAGAGGTATGACACCTGCGTCGTCCCATGGTGTTTATACTTGCATACTGTTGTCTGTACAGATGAACGTGGTACCTCGAGGTATTTGGAAATTGCTCCCAAGGATGAACCAGTGGAGGTCTACAATTTTTTTTGAGATCTTGGCTGATTTCTTTTTATTTTCCCATGATGTCAAGCAAAGAGTTTGAAGGTAGGTCTTGAAATACGTCCACATATAATTATGTCAATTAGCCTATCAGAAGCTTTTAAAGCCATGACATTTTCTGGAATTTTCCAAGCGGTTTAAAGGCAGTCAACTTAGTGTATGTAAACCTCTGACCCACTGGAATTGTGATACAGTGAAATAATCGGTCTGTAAACAATTGTTGGAAAAATTACTTGTGTCATGCACAAACTAGATGTCCTAACTGACTTGCCAAAACTATAGTTTGTTAACAAGAAATGTATGGAGTGGTTGAAAAATGAGTTTTAATGCCCCAAACTAAGTGTATGTAAACTTCCGACTTCAACTGTACGTTTCAAGCAGACCACCTTAGTCCCTGTGACCAAGAAAGGGAAGGTAACCTGCCTAAATGACTACAGTCCCGTAGCACTCAAGTCGGTAGACATGAAGTGCTTTGAAAGGCTGGTCATAGCTCACATTATCCTAGAAACCCTAGTCCCACTCCAATTCGCATACTGCCCCAGCAGTTCCACAGATGACGCAAACTCAAATCGCACTCCACACTGCCCTTTCCCACCTGGACAAAAGAAACAACAATGTGAGAATGCTGTTCAGTGACTACTGCTTAGCGTACAAGACCATAGTGCCCACAATGCTCATTACTAAGCTAAACACCTACCTCTGCAACTGGATCCTAAAGGGCCGCCCCCAGGTGGTAAGGGTAGGCAACAACACATATGCTACGCTGATCCTCAACACAGGGGCCCCCTCAGGGATGCATGCCTAGTCCCCTCCTACACTCCCTGTTCACCCAGAACTGCTCCAACACCATCATTAAGTTTTCAGACGACACAACAGTGGTAAGCCTGATTAGCGACAACGATGAGACAGCCTATAGGGAGGTCAGAAACCTGGCAGTGTGGTGCCAGGACAACAACCTCTCCCTCAAAGTGAGCAAGACAAAGGAGCTGATCATGGACTACAGGAAAAGGAGGGCCGAATACATCCCCATTCACACCGATGGGGCTGCAGTTGAGCAGGTCAAGAGTTTCAAATTCCTTGGTGTCCACATCACCAAAGAACTATCATGGTCCAAACACAGCAAGACAGTCATGAAGAGGGCACAACACCACCTCTTCCCCTCAGGAGACTGAAAAAAATGTGGCATTGGTCTCTAGATCCTCAGAAAGTTCTACAGCTGCACCATCGAGAGCATCCTGACCGTTGCATCACCGCCTGGAATGGCAACTGCTCCACATCCGACCGTAAGGCGCCACAGAGAGTAGCCGGTGTCATAGACTCCAGTCACTCCAAAATTGTCAGAGACTCCAGTCACTAAAGTTATAGATTGTTCTCTGTTACCGCATGGCAAGCGGGCCTGGAGCACCAAGTCTAGGTCTAAAAAGCTCCTCAACAGCTTCTTCCCCCAAGCCATAAGACTGCTGACTATTTACACTTTATATTATCTATGTGTAGTTACTTTACCCCTACTTGCATGTACAAATGACCTCGATTAACCAATACCCCCGCACATTGACTCAGTACCGTTACCCCCTGTATATACTGTAGCCTTGTTATTGTTATTTTCTTGTGTTACTTTTAATTTAAAAAAATACTTTAGTTTAATTAGTAAATATTTTCTTAGCTCTATTTCTTGAACTGTATTGTTGGTTAAAAGCTTGTAAGTAAGCATTTCACGGTAAGGTCTAAACCTGTTGTATTTGGCGCATGTGACAAATACATTTTGATTTGACTACTGAATAAAAGGTAGGAAAGTGTCATAACACAGCTATTACACAACTATGCATGTCAGAACTTAACATGTTTTAAAGTAAGAGGAATTTAAGGTAAATCCACAACAGAGAGAGAAGTTACTAAAGTGGTCTGGTCTCATACCCGAGCATAGTGGTGTGGTCCTAGCAAGGTGTCCAACAGTAGGGGAAGGTGAGCATCCAGGGATAGCTTGTGGCAAAGGGCTGACAACTCTTCCTTGTCCAGGTAACCAGTGCCTGTGGTGTCACAGCTGTGAAACTCCTCCTTCAGCTGGGCCACATAGCGGTTCTGCTCTTCCTCATCCATCCCAGTACATATTGCAAGGCTTGCACCTACAGTGAAGTGGGATGGCAGACAGGAAGAGACTGTGGTAAGCACAATAAACGTTCAATCACATATGTCTACATCTGCACTCTTGCACAATACACACACAATGCAACTTCAATTAGTCTTACATCCAGGCAACTCTATACATTGCAATAGACTACTAGGCCTGAACTACGTACGGTGGTAAAATGTTTTAGTGAGACGGACCATCTAAATATATTTGCTGCCCTGACAGGCTGACTACACCACTCGCGTCACTAAATACATTTTGAAATTGTTCAATTATTGCGCCAACAAGATTTGTTGCCAAGGACTAAAAGAGAAGCCAGTTCTATTTGTGACGCAGATCGCGCTGCAAGTCCTGCCTCTCCCATCTCCTCACTGGTTTATAGAAGCAGGTACCCACGTGCCATCTCCTCATTGGTTATACCCACGTGGGTGACTGAAAGACGAACGAGGTCAGTGGCGGTAATACACCTAATTTATGAAAGTTGCCAATTGCAATATAAAGTCAAGAGAAGAAAAAGCCTGGAAGAGAGATGGCTAGAAACAATTTGGTTAACCGTTTTATGTGTGGATTAATTTGCGGAGTAGAGGAACTTGTGCATTTGAGGTAAAATAACAACTCAATGTTTATATCTCAGGACAAATTAGCTAGCAACAGCAAGCTAGCTAAATAGGACAAATTAGCTAGCAAGTGCAAATTAACTAGCTAAATTGCCATAAATGTTTAATGCTTTTCAACCTGTCCCCAAAATAATATAATTGGCTCAGAGTTTGTTTTGATATTTTAACCTACGTATTGTGATTGCGTTTGGTGTGGTGGGACAAAATACATTTATACACGATTTTTCCCCCCATGGCCTTGGATTACAGCACAGGCCCAAAACATCTGCCTCAGTGGTTGCAATGACCTGCACTGAATTCTGGAGTTGGTCTTGATTGGCATCAATTATGTAAGGTGGGTGAGTTCTGTCATTATTGTTATTACCTTAAAGGCTAATTATTTTGTTTGGCCCCTATACATACCATTGCAAAAAAACAACAAAAAAACAAAATGTAACTTGCTATATATGACCGCCTACGACCTTCGGGTTTAGTAGTAACAGCAGTTCATAAATACCAGCATATTCAGCAATTAATGTCCAATTATGTCACTTTGAATAAACTCTGGCACAAGTTGTAAAGGATTGAGGATGGGTCAACATTTGGCAATGAAGAGAATAGGCTAGAAGAGAATGCTGTTCAAAGACTACAGCTCATCGTTCAACAGTCCCCTCCAAGCTCGGTCCCCTGGGACTGAACACCTCCCTCTGCAACTGGATCCTGGACTTCCTGACGGGCCACCCCCAGGTGGTGAGGTTAGGCAACAACACTTTCGCCACACTGACCCTCAACACAGGGGGCCCCTCAGGGGTGTGTGCCTAGTCCCCTCCTGTACACCCACAACCGCGACCACGCACGACTCAATCATTAAGTTCACTGACAACATAAGAGCATTGGGCCAGTAACCGAAAGTCCACTAGTTCGAATCACTGAGCCGGCAAGTTGGAACATTTTTTACCATTCTGCCCTTGAGCAAGGCAGTTAACCCCCAACAACAATGCTCCCCAGTCACCGGTGACGTTGATAGAGGCAGCCCCCCGCACCTCTGATTGAGGGTTGGGTTAAATGAGGAAGACACATTTAGGTTGAATGCATTCAGTTAGTGACTAGGTATCCACTTTCCTTTTGGCAGGCTTGATCACCGACGGTGATGAGACGGCATACAGGGAGGAGGTCTGGCAGTGTGGTGCCAGGACAACAACCTCTCACTCAATGTCAGTAAGACCAAGGAGCTCATTGTGGACTACAGGAAATATGGGGGAGAGCTCAACCCCTTCCACAGACGGGGCTGTACTGGAACGGGTCGAGAGTAGAGGCCGACCGATAATGATTTTTCAGCGCCAATACCGATTATTGGAGGACCAAAAAAAACTGTGATACCGAATATAATATATTTTTAAATAACATACATAAACACACACAGTTGAAGTCTGAAGTTTTACATACACCTTAGCCAAATACATTTAAACTCCGTTTTTCACAATTCCTGACATTTAATCCACGTAAAAATTCCCAGTCTTAGGTCAGTTAGGATCACCACTTTTTATTTTAAGAATGTGAAATGTCAGAATAATAGTAGACAATTATTTCAGCTTTTATTTCTTTCATCACATTCCCAGTGGGTCTTTATTTTGCATACACTCAATTAGTATTTGGTAGCATTGCCTTTAAATTGTTTAACTTGGGTCAAATGTTTCAGGTAGCGTTCCACAAGCTTCCCACAATAAGTTGGGTGAATTTTGGCCCATTCCTCCTGACAGAACTGGTGTAACAGAGTCAGGTTTGTAGGCCTCCTTGCTTGCACATGCTTTTTTAGTTCTGCCCACCAAATTTTCTTTGGGATTGAGGTCAGGGCTTTGTGATGGCCACTCCAATACCTTGACTTTGTTGTCCCCCGTGATTCACGGTTGAGATGGTGTTCTTCGGCTTGGAAGCCTCCCCCTTTTTCCTCCAAACTTAACATTACGGCCAAACAGTTCTATTTTGTTTCATCAGACCAGAGGACATTTCTCCAAAAAGTACGATCTTTGTCCCAATGTGCAGTTGCAAACCGTAGTCTGGCTTTTTTATGGCGGGTTTGGAGCAGTGGCTTCTTCCTTGCTGAGCGGCCTTTCAGATTACGTCTATATAAAAGACTTGTTATACTTGTTTTGCTACGTTTGTACTCTTCACAAGGTAATTTGCTGTTGTTCTGGGATTGATTTGCACTTTTTGCACCAAAGTACGTTCATCTCTAGGAGACAGAACGTGTCTCCTTCCTGAGTGGTATGACGGCTGCATGGTCCCATGGTGTTTATACTTGCATACTATTGTTTGTACAGATGAACGTGGTACCTTCAGGTTTTTGGAAATTGTTCCCAAGGATGGACCAGACTTGTGGAGGTCTACAATTATTTTTCTGAGGTCTTGGCTGATTTCTTTGGATTTTCTATGATGTCAAGCAAAGAGGGACTGAGTTTGAAGGTAGGCCTTGAAATACATCCCCAGGTACACCTCCAATTGAACCAAATGAGGTCAACTAGCCTATCAGAAGCTTCTAAAGCCATGACATCATTTTCTGGAATTTTTCAAGCTGTTTAGAGGCACAGTCAAGTTAGTGGATGTCAAGGTATTGGAGTGGCCCTCACAAAGCCCTGACCTCCATCCTATCGAAAATGTGTGGGCAGAACTGAATAAGCACGTGCGAACTAGGAGGCCTACAAACCTGACTCTGTTACACCAGCTCTGTCAGGAGGAATGGGCCAAAATTCACCCAACTTATTGTGGGGAAGCTTGTGGAAGGCTACCCAAAATGTTTGACCCAAGTTAAACAATTTAAAAAGGCAATGCTACCAAATACTAATTGAGTGTATGTAAACTTCTGACCCACTGGGAATGTGAAGAAATAAATCACTATTATTATTCTGACATTTCACATTTTTAAAATAAAGTGGTGATTCTAACTGACCTAAGACTGGGAATTTTTACTAAGATTAAATGTCAGGAATTGTGAAAAACTGAGTTTAAATGTATTTGGCTAAAGTGTATGTAAACTTCCGACTTCAACTGTACATTTGTGCTTTTGTTAAATCATCAACTGTTTGGCGTAGTAGGCTGTGAGTCGATGATAAACTAACAGGCACCGCATTGATTATATGCAATGCAGGACAAGCTAGTTAACATAGTAATATCATCAATCATGTGTCGCTAACTAGTGATTGTGTGAAGATTGATTGCTTTTTATAAGATAAGTTCAATGCTAGCTAGCAACTTACCTCCATGCAGACACAAGGTCCTTTTGACACTGCACTCGCTAACAGGTGGTCAGCCTGCCAATCAGTTTCTTCGTGGAATGCAATGTAATCGGCATCCAAAAATGGCGTTTACCGATTGTTATGAAAACTTGAAAACGGCCCTAATTAAAAATCGGTCGACCTCTAGTCGAGAGCTTCAAGTTCCTTAGCATCCACATCACTAAGGACTTAACATGGTCCACACACTCTTTACGAGGGAACAACAGCACCTCTTTCCCCTCAAGAGGTTGAAAAGATTTGTCAAAGGCCTTCAGATCCTCAAAAAGTTCTACAGCTGCACCATTGAGAGAAAGTATTCAGACCCCTTGACTTTATCCACATTGTTACATTACAGCCTTATTCTAAAATTGCAACAAAAAAAAAACACCCATAATGACAAAGCAAAAACTATTTAAACATTTTTACAAAACTATATATATATATATATATATAAAAAAATGTTCTTATGTAAATGTGATTTTGTTGAAGCACCTTTGGTAGAGATTACAGCCTCGAGTATGACGCTACAAACCTGGCACAGGTGTATTTGGGGAATTTCTCCCATTCTTTGCATACCCCCTCAAGTTCTGTCAGGTTGGACAGGAGCGTCGCTGCACAGCTATTTTCTGAGATGGTGCCAGGTTTCCTCCAGATGTGACCCATGGCATTCATGCCAAAGAGTTCAGTCTTGGTTTCATCAGACCAGAGAATCTTGTTTCTCATGGTCTGAGAGTCCTTTAGGTGCCATTTAGCAAATACCAAGCGGCCGGTCATGCGCACACAGACTAACACTTACACTGTATACTGCTGCTACTCATTTTTCAAATGTAATTGGTACATTTTCAAAAAGTACAAAACTTTAAACTGATAACACTTGTAATGCACCCCATCTTATTTTCAGAACATTTGATTGTGCATTCATTGGAGTTTCACATATCTTTCACCTCCAAGTCATTCAAGCAACAACAAAGAATTATGAAATACTATGAGAACATTTTGTTTATTCACTATTAAGTCATTAAAAATAGCATTTAAAGCTGCAATGTGTTACTTTTTGGGCAACCTGACCAAATTGACTGGAAATGTGAGTTACAGATCTGTCGTTCTCATTGAAAGCAAGTTTAAGAAGCTGTAGATATGTTCTGTGCGCGCCATTTCTATGCTTTCCATTCTTAAAATGTTTTACTTTCAATTTTGTACACCAACTTCAAACAGCTTATAATACAATATTATTGGTTATGGAAGATATATTTCACAGCGGTTTTGATGGTACAATGATTCTCCACATGCTTGTTGTCACAAACTGAAATTAGGCAAACTATTAGAATTTTAGCAACCTGGAAATGGCGGAGTGATTTCTGCATATTGCATCTTTAATCCAATAGCAAAAAATACAAGACACAAATTTCAAAACTGTTCTTTGAAGTGCTGAAGAGAAAGCATAGTAGATGGTAAATATTATTTTCTGTACAGTATTTGACTATAACTTGACATACAAATTATAAAAATAAATGTATGTAATGACAGGTTGTGAGCATGTTGATAAATACAGCTTCAGCTTCATTATCCTTATACAGTACATACAAAGGAAATAGGGGTATTGTTAGCTAATGTTAACATGTATCACAGTGTTGTATGCCATTTCTGCCCCATGCAACATTGTACCAGATCACATTTTCTACGTGACTTGTCAACTGATACATTATCGCCTGTCTCGCTGTTTGAAAGTGTTTCAATGGAACTCACATAATGAGTGGAATATATTGTTATATAAAACCCAGCTATTTCAGCAGTGCATTGTACACTACACTATACTTCCTAATGGTAGTACATAAGAGTGACTCTTTCCAGTATGTGCAATTGAAGCACACTGGCTGATGGAGAATGCAGTATATGAGTAGGCAGCCCTTGTCCTGGAATGATTTAGATTTACATTTGGTTCAGTTGTCAACTAACGTGAATTCAATGTGAACATTGGCATTGACAAATCCAATGACATTTCACTATGTCAGTGGATTTAGGTTTAAAGTTGGGTGAAACAAAATGCCCTTGTGTTGATGACTCTTTGCAAATCCAATTAGTTTTACAGTACATTAACTAGGCACTACATAATTTTGGTTCAGTAGTTATCCGTTTCGAGCAGTTTGATTGATAGTCGTTATCATAATTGTACATTTAGAGTATATACACACACCATACTTTATATGTTTCTACTTTACAGACATACATTTTCATGATATAGTTCTCAAAGTCTGTAGTAGACAAACCAGTTACAAATCTATAGGTTTATCAAACGGTTAAGTGATTTTCAATTAAGAAAGTCAGATTAAAGATTTTAAAAAATCACTTCGCCATTTCCTGGTTGCTAAAAATCTAACATGCTGACCACACCGCTTGCGTTACGTGTGAGCATTGCAAAATAAATGTACACATACATGTTATTCAATCATTTAATCCAAACTGCTCGTGCACATCTGCGTAGCCAGGCACTAAAATAGAACTTAGTTCAATTTGACACCTGATGTGCTGAAAGTCCCACCTCTCCCCATTGGGTTTTAGGAGCATATACCCACGTGGCTGATTGAAAGATGAACTGATATCCACACTCCAGTCGGTAGTGGTAACACACCTTAAAGTTGGTTGCTAACTGCCATATAAAGTCCAAAGAAGACCGAAGGAGGAGAGATTACTAGAAACAAACTAGTTTTACCCTTATATCTGTGGATTCAATTGTCAGAGTGGAGGACCTTGTGCATTTCAGGTAAAATAACCTAGTGTTTATATTCCAGGACAAATTAGCTAGCAACAGCAAGATAACTAGCCAAATGTCCATGAATGTTTCAAGTGTTTCGACCTGTCCCCAAATTAATATAGTTTGTTCATTGTTCGTTTTGATAGTTCAACATGTGTGTCATGATTGCGTCTGGTGTGGATGGACAAAATCAACATGCGCGCGATGGCGCATGCCCAGTCTAGTCAGCATGTAATAGTTTGTCTAATTTCAGTTTGTGGCGCAAAACAAGCAATTATAGTGTAGAGAATCATTGTACCATCTAAACCGCTTCTAAATACATTTTCCATAACCAAAAATATTTATTTTTCAGCTGGTGTACATAACCGAAAGAAAGAGACACAAAAACAAAATTTAATAACGGGAAGCATAGAACAGATGTACTGCTTCTTAGACTTGCTTTCAATGAGTGACAGATCTATAACACTCATTTATATGCGCATTTGGTCAGGTCACCCAAAAAGTTACATATTGCAGCTTTAAGTAATAGTAAACTGTATTTTAACAAAAGAGAAGAGAATTATCTAAGGGATAATCAACCTTCCACTGAGTTGCATTATTTTCCAGAGAACGCATAGAGCCCCTCATTGATTATTCCTTTTAAACTAAGGCTATAATTTAACACATTTTCCACTAGAAATGTGTTGATTTGCAGGTAGAAATGTGTTCAACATCCACTGAAGTAGCTAGCAAGTTTACTACATAGCTACAGTAGTTGCTGTTGTAACCAAACAAACAGACTTGTTATTTAGCTATCCAAACCATCAGTCCTACTTTGCGATTATGAAAATCGAATTCAACAAAACCAAATAGGCCTACTGTTTTATAATCGAATTCTGCCTTCGAAAGCGGTTCAAACAGAACATGTAAAAATGAACTACAGCCATTGCATTCTATCACGCAAATAACTGTGCGTTATTGGGAAACAACGCATGCTCTAGAATGCTCTTCAAGACAATCAGAAAGGACTATTCAACAATGCCATTGTAGAAATACAAAATAATGTGAGCATTATATTGTAAAAGGCAATTACTTTATATGAACATGTATTGCCATCTGAAAGATGAAACACTGATTAAGTTTAGTGAAAAAGTGGCTGATTTAATTGAAAATGTGCTTAGAGTTATGAAACTTCTGCCCTTTTGATGATCTGTTAAGTTTTGTACTAAGAGTTGTGGAAATGTACTACATGGGCCTACTTGTGAAAACTGCACCAAGGCTATTAAAAAAAAAGTATTTTATCTCTGCATTGTAAGGAAGGGATCGTAACTAAGCGTTTCATGATCAAATCTACACCTGTTGTATTAAGGGCATGTGACAATTTGTTTTTATTTGATTTTCTTTATAAGTAGGAATAAACAAATTCATATAAATCATTATTGATGCATGTGTCTTTTTCCAATCACCTCATTGAATAAATAAAGTTGCCAATAATTGCACACTGTGCAAAGAAAAATATAGCCTGTCTAATGTCATGCATTAACAGACTAGTCATAGTTTGTTCTAGCCCAGCATTGGACTAAAGGATCCTAACGTTACTCCTTAGTCCAAGGACCTTACATGGGCTCCCGAGTTGCAGAGGCATCACTACAGACCCTGGTTCGATTCCAGGCTGTATCACAATCGGCCATGATTGGAAGTCCCATAGGGCGGTGCAAAATTGGCCCAGCGTCTTTCGGGTTGTAAATAACAATTTGTTCTTTGCTGACTTGCCTAGTTAAATAAGATACAATTTAAAAAATACACTTTCTGTTTAAAAAAGGGCTAATTGGCTCTGGAAGACAAAATAGCCAAATACTCCATCTAACACAAATCATGCTGTATGGTCCTAGAAACATAAATCCCTCTACTTTCATATCACATCAAAATCATTTCACAAACGCAAAACACACTTACCCTACACACCACAAGGTGCCGATGGCACCTTAATTGGGTAGGAAGGGCTCATAGTGGGCCTTAAGGCTGGAACAGTATAAATGGAATGGTAAGGAACACATTAAAACACATGGTTTCCATGCATTTGATACCATTCCAGACATTATTATGAGCCGTCCTCCCATATGTAGCCTCGTACGCTGTTTAAATCGGTTAACACAGTTGCGGCCTACAGTCTTTTTTAGTGACAACACATTTGTGGCATCAGTATTCCCTTTACACACGTGTTGAGAGATGCATAAAGCCTATTACCACTGGTAGTCCACTCGGTCTTCCATCCGTTTTCCGTAAACAAGCACTGTAACATGGAAATTAGACCGTGTGGGAACCCTAACCCTTAGGTGTGTATCGATTTAACACACGTTTGCATTATTATTTCTTGCCAATATAAATTAACCTCCTTATGCTTCCAAAACCGTACCGCAAGTAAAGCATAATTTTCAGGCAGAACCACGGCTCATAACAAAAAACTCCCCCCCTACAGAAGACGCCATCCAATGACTTGTGTAATGTAATAGAACAGAGGCGTGATCAAGAGCTACATTCATTCTATCACAGATTGATCAATACTAGGCAGCAGGCTTCTTGGCTTGAAGTCGCAAGCATGAGTCGGCTATGCTTCACCATGGGAACGGGAAACCAGCCATGACGAAACAAAGATAAGGTAAAATAGAAGACAAAAAGGATCCAAACTATCCACTTTTCGCGCACTCTATGAACTAAAACCGTTACCCAGTAGCATCATCCTTTCCATTTGTAAACAATAATTATTGCTATTTTCTGACAGAGTAGGCTAGCCTAGTAATAATTAAATTGTTCTTACCGTTTTAACAGTAGCCTATACCGAAGCCTCTAAGAATAGTCACAGCTGGTCCAACATGAGCATCGGATTATGCGTTTTCTTTTTGAAAATATGAAGATGGGTTCCGTCTGTCTCGGTGTTCTTTTATGGAAAACGGGTCATGTTTGCATAGCTCTTGTCTATGAAGTGACCACAAGTAGATATGTGCGTGGCGGGTGGAAATCGCACTCCTTACGTGGGCTACAGAGGGAAGATCTCTCTCAATATCCTCCTAGCGTCCACTGGAGGCTGGCACTCAGAAGTACCGAAAGCTAGGCTACGCTGTGCTTTGCTTTGAGGCGTTTGAAGAAAACGTGCGCGTTATTTTTGCACAGGCGTTGCTGACGCATGCCAGATCTTACAACGCATGGATAAGTATTTTAAGTATCAGCTAACCATATCGTAATTTATAGCAACCTGTCAGTCGATGACGTAGCACGCAACCATTGGTTGATGCATGCAACGTCTGAGCAGGGGAATGGAACCATTTTCATGCTGGAGGCTCAAGCTCGCAGCCCCTACTGGTCAGACAGTTGTCTATGTATTTATTTAGAATCAGAGAGCTGGGGCTTGAACGAGTGCAGGCAACTGCCGACTGACTGATCAACAAATCACCTTGGCTTGCATCATAAAAAACGACACATTATTATTTGCAGATCAGTCAATCATTCATAATTTACCCATCATACATCATGGTTTTGATCCTCTCGAACACTGCCCTAGTTTACATGACTGACTGCTCCAGACTGTAGTGCCAAATTAGCTTTATGCTTGCACAGTAGGCTATAAAAGACACCTATCCCACTTACGTATACTACAGCATTCGGTGCAAAATATATTTTTTATTTATTTCACCTTTATTTAATCAGGTAGGCCAGTTGAGAACAAGTTCTCATTTACAACTGCGACCTGGCCAAGACAAAGCAAAGTAAGTGCGACAAAAACAACAACACAGAGTTACACATGGGATAAACAAATGTACAGTCAATAACACAATAGAAAATCTGTATACAGTGTGTGTAAATGAAGTAAGGAGGTAAGGCCAAAATAGGCCAAAATGGTGAAGTAATTACAATTTAGCAATTAACACTGGAGTGATAGATGTGCAAGTATAAATACTGGTGTGCAAAAGAGCAAAAAATAAAAATATGGGGATGAGGTAAGTAGTTGGTTGGATGGGCTATTTACAGATGGGCTGTGAACAGCTGCAGCGATCGGTAAGCTGCTCTGACAGCCGATGCTTGAGGGAGATATGAGTCTCCAACTTCAGTGATTTTTGCAATTCGTTCCAGTCATTGGCAGCAGAGAACTGGAAGGAAAGGCAGCCAAAGGAGGTGTTGGCTTTGGGGATGACCAGTGAAATATACCTGCTGGAGTGCGTGCTACGGGTGGGTGTTGCTATGGTGACCAGTGAGCTGAGATAAGGTGGAGCTTTACCTATAGCAAAGCCTTATTGATGACCTGGAGCCAGTGGGTTTGGCGATGAATATGTAGCGAGGACCAGCCAACGAGAGCATACAGGTCGCAATGGTGGGTAGTATATGGGGCTTTGGTGACCAAACGGATGGCACTGTGATAGACTGCATCCAATTTGCTGAGTAGAGTGTTGGAGGCTATTTTGTAAATGACATCGCCGAAGTTGAGGATCGGTAGGATAGTCGGTTTTACGAGGGTATGTTTGGCAGCATGAGTGATGGAGGCTTTGTTGCAAAATAGGAAGCCGATTGTAGATTTAATTTTGGATTGGAGATGCTTAATGCGAGTCTGGAAGGAGAAATTACAGTCTAGCCAGACACCTAGGTATTTATAATTGTCCACATGCTCTAATTCAGAACCGTCCAGAGTAGTGATGCTGGGTGGGCGGGCGGGTGCGGGCAGCGACCGGTTATAGAGCATGCATATAGTTTTACTAGCGTTTAAGAGCAGTTGGAGGCCACGAAGGAGTGTTATATGGCATTGAAGCTCGTTTGGAGGTTTGTTAACACAGTGTCCCAAGAAGGGCCAGATGTATACAGAATGGTGTCATCTGCGTAGAGGTGGATCAAAGAATCACCTGCAGAAAGAGCGACATCATTGATATATAGAGAGAAAAGTGTCGGCCCGAGAATTGAACCCTTTGTCAGCCCCATAGAGACTGCCAGAGGTCCGGACAACAGGCCGTCCGATTTGACACACTGAACTCTATCCTAGAAGTAGTTAGTGAACCAGGCGAGGCAGTCATTAGAGAAACCAAGGCTGTTGAGTCTGCCGATAAGAATACGGTGATTGACAAAGTTGAAAGCCTTGGCCAGGTCGATGAAGACGGCTGCACAGTACTGTTTATTGCCAAAACTATAGTTTGGGGTAGCCAGGTGGAAAGCGTGGCCAGCCGTAGAAAAATGCTTATTGAAATTCCCGATTATTGTGGATTTATCGGTGGTGACAGTGTTTCCTAGCCTCAGTGCACTGGGCAGCTGAGAGGAGGTGTTCTTATTCTCCATGGACTTTAGTGTCCCAAAACCTTTTGTAGTTAGTGCTGCAGGATGCAAATTTCTGTTTGAAAAAGTTAGCCTTTGCTTTCCTAACTGACTGTGTATATTGGTGTATGACTTCCCTGAAAAGTTGCATATCGCGGGGACTATTCAAAGCTAGTGCAGTGAGCCACAGGATGTTTTTGTGCTAGTCTAGGGCAGTCAAGTCTGGAGTGAACCAAGGGCTATAGCTGTTCTTAGTTCTACATTTTTGGAAAGGGGCATGCTTATTTAAGATGGTGGGGAAGGTACTTTTGAAGAACGTTGAACGTCAGGCCAGGTCGATTAGAAAGGCCTGCTCGCAGAAGTGTTTTAGCATTTGACAGTGATAAGGTGTGGTCATTTGGCCGCAAACCCATAAGATGCAGGCCAAGAGGCAGTGATCGCTGAGATCCTGGTTGAAAACAGCAGAGGTGTATTTAAAGGGCAAGTTGGTCAGGATGATATCTATGAGGGTGCCCATGTTGTACCTGGTAGGTTCCTTGATCATTTGTGTGATATTGAGGGCATCCAGCTTAGATTGTAAGACGGCCGGGGTGTTAAGCATATCCCAGTTTAGGTCACCTAACTGTACGAACTCTGAAGATAAATGGGGGGCAATCAATTCACATATGGTGTCCAGGGCACAGCTGGGAGCTGAGGGGGGTCAATAACAAGCAGCAACATTGAGAGACTTATTTCTGGAGAGATGGATTTTTAAAAGTAGTAGCTCAAACTGTTTGGGCATAGACCTGGATAGTAGGACAGAACTCTGCAGGCTCTCTCTACAGTAGATTGCAACTCCGTCCTCTTTAGCAGTTCTATCTTGACGGAAAATGTTGTAATTGGGGATGGAAATCTCTGAATTTTTGGTGGCCTTCCTAAGCCAGGATTCAGACACCGCTAGGACATCAGGGTTGGCGGAGTGTGCTAAAGCAGTGAATAAAGCAAACTTAGGGAGGAGGCTTCTGATGTTAACATGCATGAACCCAAGGCTTTTCCGTTACAGAAGTCAACAAATGAGAGCGCCTGGGAACACACAGGGCCTGGGTTAACCTCTACATCACCAGAGGAACAGAGGAGGAGTAGGATAAGGGTACGGCTAAAGGCTATAAGAACTGGTCGTCTAGTGCGTTCGGAAGAGCGAGTAAAAGGAGCAGACTTCTGGGCATGGTAGGATAGATTCAGGGCATAATGCACAGACAGGGGCATGGTAGGGTGCGATAAGAACTGGTCGTCAAGTGCGTTCGGAACAGAGAGTAAAAGGAGCAGACTTCTGGGCATGGTAGGATAGATTCAGGGCATAATGCACAGACAGGCGGTGATGCAACCAGTCAGGATGCTCTCGATGGTGCAGCTGTAGAACGTTTTTGAGGATCTGAGGACCCATGCCAAATCTTTTCAGTCTCCAGAGGGGGAATAGGCTTTGTCGTGCCCTCTTCACAACTGTATCGGTGTCTCCAACCGTGTGACCACACCAGCCCAGGGCCTCCACATCCATCTTCTTCACCTGTGGGATCATCTGAGACCAGCCATCCAGACAGTTGATGAAACTGAGGAGTATTTTTGTCTTTTGTCTGTAATAAAGCCCTTTTGTGGGGCTGGGCCTGGCAGCCGAGTGGGTGGGCCTGACTCCCAAGTGGGTGAGCCTATGCCCTCCCAGGCCCACCCATGGCTGCATCCTTGCCCAGTCATGTGAAATCCATAGATTAGGGCCTAATGAATTTATTTAATTTGAATGATTTCCTTATGTGAACTGTAACTGAGTAAAATCTTTGAAATTGTTGCATGTTGCGTTTATATTTTGTTCGGTATATATATATGTTATTATTTTGGGCAGTGTATGTGGATTAATGTACATTTTGCCTTCCCCTAATGGAATTTAATATTCTTTTGTACATGTTTTACCCCAGTCCAGTTGGTGGCAACAATTCTCCTTTTGAGTGTAGTTTTCCATAAAACCCAAAGAAGAAAAAGATGCAGTGCTCTTGACCATCCCAGTGCTACTGTTCTAGATGACTGTTGGGAATATACTAGTAGACAAGTCAGTGGTTTTGGTTGGACAGTTTGCTGATGAGAGTGGTATGAGGGAGTTGGAGGTTGGTCCTTCTGTGGTGATAAGGGATGTTCCTCAATGGTTACTCCCAGATCCTGTTGTTGATTTAACCTTGGTAGAGAAAAGGAAAGATTGATCAGAAGTCAGTGATATATGGAAACTGGTTGACAATTACATTGGTAGAAGTTTTATGCTTAAAAAAAAAAAACTTTTCACACATGGATCCAAGGACCCAGATAGTGGGCGCACAGGAGCAGGCATTTGAATTTCTGAATTTGATATGGAGATATGTAGAAGACTAACATATGAACTGTCAGTATACTCAGTTGAACTGTTGGCAATAGTAGTTGCTTCCAGTGGGTGGAGGAATTACAACCTGTTAGAATTATAGTAGGCTCAGATTCTCTGTCTGTATTGAATAATTTATCATCTGGTAAATCTAAAAGGAGTGACCTACTATTGGAGGTATTAATATTATTATGGAGAATTGAGAGACTGGGTGTAGTAGTGAGATTCTGCTGGGTCCCAGTACTTTTGTGTGTGGAAGGGAATTAAATTGAAATGAGATTATTGATATTAATGTTTCACTGAGTAGAGGTCAGATCAAATGGAAGATCAGAGCCATTTTGATAGATGTCTGGCAGAAGAGATGGGACTCTGAACCCAAGGGCCGGCATTTATAATCTCTCCAAAGAAAGGTTGGTGGACCAAGATTCAAAGGTCAGATTAGGAAGGAAGATGTGGTGTTTGCTTGATTGCACTTAGGACATTGTACATTTTACTCATTACATCTGGTTGGCAAGCATGTGAATGGTTTGTGTCTGGAGTGTATGGTAGAGGAAACAGTGTAAGAAAAGACCAAGAGGCTCCTTAACAGCTTCTACCCCCAAGCCATAAGACTGCTGAACAATTAATCAAATGGCCACCCAGACTATATACATTGAAACTATGATGCAGTGCCTTACACCACTGCACCACTCTGGAGGCCTTCCCGGTGATTTTACCCACACACCACTATTAATGCAGTCTATTTTGCTAATCCACTTCCTGTACTCCATGTCATGTGCCAAAGAGACAGTTTTTTCTTCATCATCAAATTAACATTCTATCAGAGAACAGAGGATTTGATCACCCTCACAGCTATCCTCCAATCACAACAATTATGCAAATATTGGAACTCTTAATTTTCTCCACAGAACACGTTGGTATCCAAACCAGTCTTAAATTGCTTGCCCACACCCACACTATACTGGGGAGGCTCCAAGATGGCAGCTTGAACGCACGCTTCCTACCGAGTTCTGCACACCAACTTTTGAAAGATAGTGAAAAGTGTTTTATTTTGAACTACTAACTAATAATTTGCTTGCTAAAAAAACTAGGTTATTGACGATTTAAGATTATATTTTCCAAAATGTCACAGCGCGCTGACAGAAAGAGCAATCTTATGGCTAACTCCTCAGCTAGCATTGCTCAGGCATCATCCAATGTCGTTACACAGGAGGCAAATGCTTTGATTGACAACTGCCACAACTATACTGGTCTGATAGACTCTATGACACTTAGCGTGTCAGACGAGGATTTTCCTTCTTTGCCTACAACCGCAAGCAAACCTCCAGCTTCCAAGAAAGGCATGTTTGAACTGGGTCCAGATGCCACTGACAATAAGGATGTTATCACCACTCTTTCCAGGCTCACCAATGCAAGGTGCAATGCCTTAGAGAAAATAGTTGGCAACAACTCAATGAAAATCGAGGGCATAAAAAAAACTGTTGACTTTGCATGCATGGAAATCAAGGATGTTAAGAAGAAGGTAGCCCACATCGAAAAGTGTGTCGAAAAGGAGGAGGGAAAGATGGGCTTGTGCCAAAGAAGAATCACGGAACTCGACAGATACTCCAGACGGTGGAATCTGATACTGTACGGAGTTTCCGAAGCAGATGGGGGGAACGTGCGGCAAGAGACCATCAACGTCTGCCAAGCTATCCAACCTGTGGAGAGGGCAAAACTAGCAGATGTTGTCGACACTGTACATCGCCTTGGCACGAGAAGGCAGGGTGACTCCAAGCCTAGAGGTGTCATTCTCCAGTTCACATCACGGATCTACAGGGATGCCATCTGGAAAGCAGCCAATAAATCTACTTTCCTACGCGATAACAATCTACGTTTTGCTGAAGACCTCTCGAAAGCAGACAGAGAAAGGAGAGAAACTGTGGCCAGCTGTGGAAAAAGCTCTTCATCGAAGGGCGCACTTTCACCAACGGATCCGAAATCAACCATAGACTGTGCCTGGTGGTCAACATAGGTTACCTAGATAGCTACCTCTGATGTGAGCAGATCCCACTCCCGGCTCTAAGGTGATTTAACCTTCATTCTAACTGCACAGGACTACTGGAGTAATGGATATTTGCTATCCATAAGTATTACCCTGCGAATCATTACCCGAAGAAACTCAAAGACATTAACATTGATTGTACTTTTTGTGTTGAGCATCCAGAAACAGTTTCACATTCATTTTGGCATTGTCTACATGTAAAACAATTATGGAAAGATATTCACAGTTTTGTAATTGTTAATATTCTTTATGACTTTTGTTTTTTTTTATGTGAGAATGTGCTGCTCGGTTTCCTTAACCATAATAAAGAAACATTTTTACCTTGTGCTAACGGAAAAATGTCATTGATAAATGTAAATTCACTAATAAAAAAACAGGCTTCTGTGTTTTCTATAAGGAATTCGAGCAGTACATTAAGACCATTATACATTCTTCTAATACGAAAGCTGTTAAAACAATCAATGTGTGCATCTTAAGGTCTTTGTATAGTCTGTCATTTGTTGTACCCCCTAGCATATGTTATCATTGTCTGTATACTTCTTATATGTATACTGATTTTTATCCAATTAAAAAACAAACAAAAAATACTATACTGCAATTCCAACAACAAAACGCCATAGTTTTACAACAACTTGCCTAGATAATAGCTAAATGTTTGTTTTTGTCTTTGTTATATATAATCATTCTTTTTTTCCGAGGCTCCACATGGAAAATATGAATGTTATTGCCAACAACCAATGAGCAGTCTCTTTGGCAATGACCGGGAGTGGCAAGGAGTGGAATGTTCGCTAAAGAGACTGGTACTCAGACTAGATGTTACACATTGTCCTGTAAAGACATACACAAGTATTCTATTGCTATGACCAATCAGATAAACATGAATAGGTAAATGGGGCATGTAAATGTGTCAAAAGTAATTGGTTACAATTAATCATTATTGGTTACAGTTATGCTATTTTCTACCTCAACTGCTCATTTTTGTTCAGAATTTAATGTAATTTTATCTTTCGATAAAGATGTGAGCTCATTTTCCACAGTTCATGTTTTTGTTGATTATTATGAACCTTTTTCCACTGTAGCTGGCTGTGTGGACTTTCCTGTACAGCTGCCATTGTTATGAAAACCTTTCCACAACAAGTAAAAAGCAAGCTCTGAATGGGAAAATCTTTTTGAAAGGTCATGCAACTCTGAATTCCAACTCGGGAACTCATGCCTCTTTCTAGAGCTCAGACTTTCTGACCTGAAGATCACTGATATTTCTCAAAATTGAGTTTCCATTGATCATCCTTGAGATGTTTCTACAACTTGGGAGTCCACCTGTGTTCAATTCAATTGATTGTACATGATTTAGAAAGGCACACACCTGTCTATAGGAGCAAAAACCAAGCCTGGAGGTTGAAGGAATTGTCCGTAGAGCTCCGAGATATTGAAGATCCCCAGAGCACAGTGGACTCCATCATTCTTAAATGGAAGAAGTTTGGAACCACCAAGACTCTTCCTCGAGCTGGCCGTTCACTGAAACTGAGCAATCGGAGGAGGAGGCTTTGGTCAGGGAGGTGACCAAGAACCCAATCATCACTCTAACAGAGCTCCAGAGTTCTTCTGTGGAGATGGGAGAACCTTCCAGAAGGACAACCATCTCTGCAGAACTCCACCAATCAGGCCTTTATGGTAGAGTGGAAGCCACTCCTCCTCGGAAGCCATTCGTCAGTAAAAGGCACATGACAGCCCGCTTGGAGTTTGCCAAAAGGCACCTAAAGGGCTCTCAGACTATGAGAAACAAAATTCTCTGGTCTGATGAAACCAAGATGTAACTTTTTGGCATGAATGCCAAGCGTCACGTCCGGAGGAAACCTGGCACCATCCTTACGGTGAAGCATGGTGGTGGCAGCATCATGCTGGGGGATGTTTTTCAGCGGCAGGGACTGGGAGACTAGTCAGGATCGAAGGAAAGATGAACGGAGCAAAGTACAGAGAGATCCTTGATAAAAACCTGCTCCAGAGCGCTCAGGAGCTCAGACTGGGTCAAAGGTTCACCTTCCAACAAGACAACAACCCTACTGTAAGTACACAACCAAGACATATCTCTGAATGTCTTTGAGTGGCCCAGACAGAGCCTGGACTTGAACCCGATAGAACATCTCTGGAGCAACCTGAAAATACCTGTGCAGAGACGCTCTCCATCCAACCTGACAGAGTTTGAGACGATCTGCAGAGAAGAATGGGAGAAACTCCCTAAATACAGGTGTGCCAAGCTTGTAGCGTAATACCCAAGAAGACTCGAGGCTGTAATCGCTGCCAATGGTGCTTCAATAAAGTACTCAGTAAAGGGTCTCAATACTTATATAATTTTTTTAATTTAAAAAAAACAAACATTTGCAAACATTTCTAGAAACCTATTTTTGCTTCGTCACTATGGGGTATTGTGTATAGATTGATGATGGAAGAAAACAATTGAATCAATTTTAGAATAAGGCTGTAACGTAACAAAATGTGGAACACGTCAAGGAGTCTGAATACTTTCCTAATGCACTGTAGGCTATATGTCCACTCTAGCCAACAGTGCGCGATAGTGCTGATTGGAAAATGTGCATATTGTTTATGGGATTTTAGAATATTCACATGAAAATCTGTAGCCAATTGGATAGAAAACAGCACTAGTCAGAGTAAATGTTTTATGATTATATCTTGCTCAGCAGACAGAGAATGTCCATGAGAGCCCATGTGTGTACAGAGGGTGATTGCCAAAATACTAGATTATACACTGGATTGTTACCAATTTTTGTTACACTGTTTATATACCTCTCCAGTATTTATATACTGGATTATTGACATAGCTCACTGTAATATATCTACTGCTGTATATATCATTCTTAGTATATATTTTTGGTGTATATACACATAGATTGCATTTGGATTACTGATAAGTGTTATTTGGGTTGTTAACTGGCATTCGTGAGTTCTTGTTTTTTAGTTTTCATTATTATTTGTGTACACTATCGGTCAAAAGTTTTAGAACACCTACTCATTCAAGGGTTTTTCTTTATTTTCTACATTTGTAGAATAATAGTGAAGACATCAAAACTATGAAATAACATATGAAATCATGTAGTCGCCAAAAAAGTGTTAAACATAGGGTGGCTATTTCACATTCTCCAAATAGTCACCCTTTGCCTTGATGACAGATTTACACACTCTTGGCATTCTCTCAACCAGCTTCACCTGGAATGCTTTTCCAACAGTCTTGAAGGAGTTCCCACACATGCTGAGCACTTGTTGGCTGCTTTTTTTTCACTCTGCGGTCCGACTCATCCCAAACCATCTTAATTTGGTTGAGGTCGGGTGATTGTGGAGGCCAGGTCATCTGATGCAGCACTCCATCACTCTCCTTCTTGGTAACACAGCCTAGAGGTGTGTTGGGTCATTGTTCTGTTGAAAAACAAATGATAGTCCCACTAAGCCCAAACCAGATGGGATGGCGTATCGCTGCAGAGTGCTGTGGTAACCATGCTGGTTAAGTGTGCCTTGAATTCTAAATAAATCACAGACGGTGTCACCAGCAAAGAACCCCCACACCATAACACCTCCTCCTCCATGCTTTACGGTGGGAAATACACATGCAGAGATCATCAGTCTACCCACACCACATCTCACAAAGACACGGTGGTTGGAACCAAAAATCTCAAATTTAGACTCCAGACCAAAGAACACATTTCCACTGGTCTAATATCCATTGTTCGTGTTTCTTGGCACAAGCAAGTCTCTTCTTTTCATTGGTGTCCTTTAACAGTGGTTTCTTTGTAGCAATTAAACCATGAACGCCTGATTCACAGTCTCCTCTGAACAGTTGATGCTGAGATACGTCTGTTACTTGAACTCTGTGAAACATTTATTTGGGCTGTAATTTCTGAGGCTGGTAACTCTAATGAACCTATCCTCTGCGGCAGAGGTAACTCTGGGTCTTCCATTTCTGTTGCGGTCCTCATGAGAGCCAGTTTCATCATAGTGCTTGATGGTTTTTGCGACTGCACTTGAAGAAACTTTCAAAGTTCTTGAAATGTTCCAGATTGACTGACCATGTCCTACAGCAATGATGGACTGTCATTTCTCTTTGCTTATTTGAGCTGTTCTTGCCATAATGTGGACTTATGGTATTTTAACAAATAGGGCTATCTTCTGTATACACCCCCCCCTACCCTACCTTGCCACAACACAACTGATTGGCTCAAACTTAAGGTTAAGGAAAGAAATTCAACAAATGAACTTAAGGCACAACTGTTAATTGAAATGCATTCCAGGTGACTACCTCATGAAGTTGGTTAAGAGAATGCCAAGAGTGTGCAAAGCTGTCATCAAGTTAAAGGGTGGCTATTTGAAGAATCTCAAATATAAAATATATTTTGATTTGTTTAACACTTTTTTTGGTTACTACATGATTCCATGTGTGTTATTTCATAGTTTTGATGTGTTCACTATTATTCTACAATGTAGAACATAGTATAAATAAAGAAACACCCTTGAATGAGTAGGTGTTCTAAAACTTTTGACCGGTAGTGTACTTGGACATTTTTACAGCATTGTTAGGAGCTAGTAATGCAAATATTTTGTTGCACCCGCTATAACATCACCTAAACTGTTTACACAACCAATAAACTTTTTGATATCCTTCCTCATTATTGGATATCCTATAGAATTAGGATGTATGTTGTGACTTGCACTAACAGTCAATAAATAGTGTAAACCTTTGAGTCTTTGATCATCTGTTACATGCTAAACATACTTATTATAATCGCGGTGTTATTCATCTGCTGTAATGTAATTTCACTTGTGTATTTCACAATGTCCCCCTATGGCTTCACCCTTCCAGCTGACACTAGGGGAGAAAGTTTCTGACCTGGAGCTCAATATAACTCACAAGGACTTGGTGATCGTGACCAACAAGGATACAGAGATAACTGCAGACCTCATAATCTGCTGCACAGGAATTGAAAATCAACACTGCAGGATATAGTTCCAACCTGAGTAAGTTGCTGAGTAATTGTCTGTCTTGTCCACTAGGGGGAGGCTTTGTGCCATGTGTGACTCCGAGGCAGCCGAAACCCCAAGATATACTGCTCAAAGCGCTGTTGATAAAACTATGATGAGAGTCCAAGATCTATGTAAAATAGTTTTGCTGGATATATAACAAAAACTTGTAATGCCTGTGAAAGCAGGTTTTCCTACTTACAAAGTATGTAGAGGTCTGTAATTTTTTATCATAGGTACACTTCAACTGTGAGAGACGGAATCTAAAACAAATATCCAGAAAATCACATTGTATGATTTTTTTGTAATTAATTTGCATTTTATTGCATGACATAAGTATTTGATCACCTACCAACCAGTAAGAATTCCGTCTCTCACAGACCTGTTAGTTTTTCTTTAAGAAGCCCCCTGTTCTCCACTCATTACCTGTATTAACTGCACCTGATTGAACTTGTTACCTGTATAAAAGACACCTGTCCACACACTCAATCAAACAGACTCAAACCTCCCCACAATGGCCAAGACCAGAGAGCTGTGTAAGGGCTGGGATGGGCTACAGGACAATAGGCAAGCAGCTTGGTGAGAAGGCAACAACTGTTGGCACAATTATTAGAAAATGGAAGTTCAAGATGACAGTCAATCACCCTTGGTCTGGGGCTCCATGCAAGATCTCACCTCGTGGGGTGATGAGGAAGGTGAGGGATCAGCCCAGAACTACACGGCAGGACCTGGTCAATGACCTGAAGAGAGCTGGGACCACAGTCTCAAAGAAAACCATTAGTAACACACTACCCCGTGATGGATTAAAATCCTGCAGCGCACGCAAGGTCCCCCTGCTCAAGCCAGCGCATGTCCAGGCCCGTCTGAAGTTTTCCAATGACCATCTGGATGATCCAGAGGAGGAATGGGAGAAGGTCACGTGGTCTGATGGTACAAAAATAGAGCTTGTTGGTCTAAAGGATGAGTACAACCCCAAGAAAATAATCCCAACCATGAAGCATGGAGGTGGAAACATAATTTGTTGGGGATTTTTTTCTGCAAGGGGACGGGACGACTGCACTGTATTGAGGGGAGGATAGATGGGGCCATGTATCGCGAGATCTTGGCCAACAACCTCCTTCCCTCAGTAAGAGCATTGAAGATGGGTCATGGCTGGGTCTTCCAGCATGACAACGACCCAAAACACACAGCTAGGGCAACTAAGGAGTGGCTCCGTAAGAAGCATCTCAAGGTCCTGGAGTGGCCTAGCCAGTCTCCAGACCTAAACCCAATAGAAAATCTTTGGAGGCAGCTGAAAGTCCGTATTGCCCAGCGATAGCCCCGAAACCTGAATGATCTGGAGAAGGTCTGTATGGAGGAGTGGGCCAAAATCCCTGCTGCAGTGTGTGCAAACCTGGTCAAGAACTACAGGAAACGTATGATCTCTGTAATTGCAAACAAAAGTTTCTGTACCAAATATTAAGTTCTGCTTTTCTGATGTATCAAATACTTATGTCTTGCAATAAAATGCAAATGAATTACTTAATCATACAATGTGATTTTTTTTGGATTTTTGTTTTAGATTCCGTCTCTCACAGTTGAAGTGTACCTATGATAAAAATTACAGACCTCTACATGCTTTGTAAGTGGGAAACACTGTCGATTTTGCAGGTTATCAAATACTTTTTCTCCCCACTGTATATATTTATATTAACTGGCCTATTTAATGTTTGTTTTACTTGGTTACACACCGTATGTTACATCATGATAAGGCACCTCACTTGACATTTAGCTCATTGGTCATGTACAGTAAGTAGTATGTTGCTAGGCTACCTATGCACATTTGTTTGGGAAGACTGTCCAATCCTAGCCTTAGAATGTATTGTGTACCGTGGGAAAGTATTTAAGTAAAAAATACTTTAAAGCACTACTTACGCAGTTTTTGGGGTATATGTACTTCACTATTTATATTTTTGGACTAATTTTATTTCACTACATTCCTAAAGAAAATATTTTCCCTGACAACTCAAAGTACTCGTTAAATTTTAAATGCTTAGCACACAATTGATTGTGAAATTCACACACTTACGGTCTGGCGGACTCACAAAACACAAATGCATATTTTGTAAATAATGTCTGTGTTGGTGTGCCCCTGGCTACATTTTTTTACAAGGAAATGGTGCCGTCAGCTTGGCTGTGATACAATTACATTTACTTTTGATACTTAAGTACATTAAAACCAAATACTTTTAGACTTTTACTCAAATAGTATTTTACTGGGTGACTTTCCCTTTTATTTAATTTTTTTAACTTTTGCCTCTTTTTCGCCCCAATGTTTTTGATAACCACTTGGTAGTTAGTCTTTTCCCCATCACTGCCACTCCCATACAGGCTCGGGAGAGGCGAAGGTCGACAGCCATGCGTCCCCCGAAACACGACCCGTACAACTGGCGACTGAGGTCAGCTAGCAAGTCCCCGGCCCATCAGAAGGAGTCACTAGAGTACGATGGGACAAGGACATCCCGGCTGGTCAAACCCTCCCCTAACCCGGACGACGTTGGGCTAATTGTATGCCGCCTCATGGGTCTCCCAGTCACAGCCGGCTGTGTCACAGCCTGGTGACACCAATATTTAGACTGCGATGCAATGCCTTAGAGGAATGCAGCGCCCTAGACCGCTGCGCCACTGATGGTTAACGGACATGATTTGATATTTGATAGAGCAGTCTGACTGAGCGGTGGTAGGCAGCAGCAGGCTCGTAAGCATTCATTCAAACAGCACTTTCCTGCGTTTGCCAGCAGCTCTTCGCAATGCTTGAGCACAGTGCTGTTTATGATTTCAAGCCTATCAACTCCCGAGATTAGGCTGGCAATACTATAGTGCCTATAAGAACATCCAATAGTCAAAGGTATATGAAATACAAATGGTATAGAGAGAAATAGTCCTATAATTTAATAACTACAACCTAAAACTTCTCAACTGGGAATATTGAAGACTTATGTTAAAAGGAACCACCAGCTGTCATACGTTCTAGTGTTCTGTGCAAGGAACTTAAACATTTTTTTTACATGGCACATATTGCACTTTTACTTTCTTCTCCAACACTGTGTTTTTGCATTATTTAAACGAAATTGAGCATGTTTCATTATTTATGAGACTAAATGGATTTTATTTATGTATTAAGTTAAAATAAGTGTTCATTCAGTATTGTTGTAATTGTCATTATTACAAATATACACTATTTAAAAAAATTTTTAAATGGCCGATTAATCGTTATCGTCTTTTTTGGTCCTCCAATAAATCGGTATCGGCGTTGAAAAATCATAAATCAGTCAACCTCTAGTCAACATACTTTTGTTTATATTGTGTATTGCCCAGGTAGGTGAGCCTCACTCTCCTCTTCCCTCTCCTGTAAACCCTACTCCCATCAGAAAGTTATTGTTTTGACCTTGATATCTGACTATACTCTTCAGTATCGCACCAATCTTCAGTTAAAACCATTTTTCCCTAGTATTGTTTTTGACAATGCTGTCAGTGCCTGTTCTCAGATTCACTTCTTGTCCCTTTTGATCCAACCAGAAGAACATTTTATCTTGGTTATCTGTCCACCTGTTGTCCTGACAGGGAGTGTGACCATGCTGTTGGACATGGGCCATAATGATGTAGTGGGTCAATTCAAAGGGCTATGGTTTCCCCACTGCCTCATCACCCAGGGAAAGAGCAATAACTTCCTGCTGCAGAAGAGCTGGAAGGAGATGGGCCAGAAAGCTCCTGAACATGCCATACAGAACATTCTGGAACAAAGAGTGCCGGCACAGCCATGAATGAGTGACTTATTCTGGTAACAGCTTGCAGATGGTTTGTTGTTCTGACATGACTTGATATTAAACCAGTGGCATATCTGAAAATGTCTTTACATTTTGCAAAATACTTTGTATATTTTTGTCATTTAATGCTAGTGTGTATCTTCGTGAAAAAATTCAGCATTTTGATACAATTTAAATAAATGTTGAAACGTAAAGATAATTCTTCACCAGCAATACATACTGTAAGTGCTGTACGAACATTAATCACACTTACCTGCTTGCTGATCATCTTTTTTTCTCCATCTTTGTCAAAAATGCTACACTTAACAGAAATATACTAAACATGCAACAATTTCAAAGATTTGACTGAGTTACAGTTCATATAAGGAAGTCGGTCAATTGAAATAAATTCATTAGGCCCTAATCTATGGATTTCACAACTGGGAATACAGATATGCATCTGCTGGTCACAGATACCTTAAAAAAAAAAAAAAAAAAAAACTTAGTGTGGCTCAGAAAACCAGTCAGTATCTGGTGTGACCGCCATTTGCCTCATGCAGCTCGACACCTCTCCTTCGCATAGAGTTGATCAGGCTGTTGATTGTGGCCTCTGGAATGTTGTCCCACTCTTCAATGGCTGTGGAAAGTCTCTGGATATTGGTCGAATCTGGAACATGCGGTCGTACACGTCGATCCAGAGCATCCCAAACATGCTCAATGGGTGACATGTCTGAGTATGTAGGCCATTAAAGAACTGGGACATTTTCAGCTTCCAGGAATTGTGTACAGATCCTTGCGACATGGGGCCGTGCATTGTTGAAACATGGTGATGGCGGTGGATGAATAGCACGACAATGGGCCTCAGGATCGCGTCACGGTCTCTCTGCGCATTCAAATTGCCATCGATAAAATGCAATTGTCCATAGCTTATGCCTGCCCATATCCCCACCATCGGGAATCTGTTCATAATGTTGACATCAGCAAACCACTAGCCCACACAACACAAGCTGTCTACCACCTGCCTGGTACAACTGAAACCGGGATTCAGCCGTGAAGTGCCCACTTCTCCAGTGCGGCAGTGGCCATCGAAGGTGAGCATTTGCCGGTTACGACATCCAACTGCAGTCAGGTCAAGACAAGCATGCAGATGAGCTTCCCTGAGATGGTTTCTGATAGTTTGTTCAGAAATCCTTTGGTTGTGCAAACAAACAGTTTCAGCTGTCCGGGTGGCTGGTCTTAGATGCCTTGGAGGTCCTGGGCTGGCGTGGTTACATTTGAGGCTGGTACTGCAAAATTCTAAAACATTGAAGGCAGCTTATGGTAGAGAAATGAACAGTCAGCTCCGGTCATTCCTGCAGTCAGCATGCCAATTGCACGCTCCTCAAAACCTGACATCTGCGGCAATGCGTTGACAAAATGGCACATTTATGGCCTTTTGTCCACAGCACAAGGTGCACTTGAGTGATAAGCTTCTTGATATGCCATACCTGTCAGGTGGATGGATTATCTTAGCAAAGGACAAATGCTCACTAACAGGGATGTAAACATGCACACATTGAGAAATAAGCATGTATATAACATTCCTGGCATATTTTATTTCAGCTCATGAAAACTGTTTTTTGTTCAGTGCATTTCAAATTCCCTTCCATAGCAATGAAAGCCAATAATGAATTACTGTACATCAGTCCTCATCCCCCCCATGACATTTTTCCTATGTCACTAACCAATTGTAGCTACTTAGCTGTATAACAAACAATTATTTAAATGTGTCAAGTTATTTCAGTCTAGCTAGCAATGAAAGAAGCTACAAACGTCTCATTTGGGACACAAGTACAACATCTGCCACCTACTTGCTTGTTAACCGGGTTATAGCAAATCACAGGATTTAAAAACAGATTTCAAAAGAGTGCTTTATTATAGTACATTTCAAATATTAGAAGGCTTTAGTTGGTCCGTTTTCATTTATAACACATAGTACATGTCAATGTCAAACGTCGGATCAGGATCACAGAATTCATCGGCTGATGGCCATCTGCTCAATACATACAGATAATCTTGACATAGGGTTGTTCAGCATCATTTGGCACATCTTAAAATACATTCAGCTTTTTCTGCTGCAAATTTTTACAAAATGTAAACATGGCATTCAAATTCCACTGGCAACTTTAGTTAGAGTGAAAATGGTGTTTAACGCTGAGCATAATAAAAGTATCTTGCTCAGCCCCCCCCCCAGGAACAAAATACATTCATACTCCCTTTAACCTGTAAAGACCAATAAATATTATTAAATAAAACAGAACTGAATTATCAGCAAGACAAATATATGCATATCAAGATACCAAGTCTCCAGCTACTTAAAAACAAAGCTCAACATTCCCTTTCTAAAAAATAACTTTAGAATGAGGTGGGACAAAAATACCTGACATTTTCACAGCAGAACAGGCTTTTCTTTTAGTTAGGAATTCCTTTCAGGATACACAGCATTCTCACCAGAAAGTGACAGTGAAACCAAAAACCACTCCTGTGACGCATCAGAAAAAAGCAACATGGCATTGCTTGCATCCTAAGAGCACAAAAATAAACTAGTCATCTCTGGTGCAAAAAAAATTGAATAATTGTGCAGTGAGAGACCATGGGAAAGTTTGACTTTTCCGGCACCATTCCAGCTGCCATCATACGATCAAATAAATAAATACATTTATATGAACACCCGACAAGTAGCTGCTTTCAGGAAGATTCCTTTGAGTTAGAACACAACTACACCATTTAAAGTGACCAAATATCTCACAGGGTGAGTTTTGGAAACCAGTTCAGAGAAACCAAAGGCCCACACCTACGAGACAGTCAGTGAAATATGCTGGTGTAGGCTGATCCAAGGTAATGAGAAATGCCAAATATTGGGGTTGGGTATGGGCGTACCAGCTGCCAGCCCTCTTATTGGTCCATTGACAAGTTCAGAAGAGAACCATGAAAATGTGTATGAAAACCAGTCGCACCAGCCTGAACAGAAACTCGCAGGGGGTGCCATTACATGTGCCTTTTGAAAAGCACAGATCGGAACTATGATACAAAGAGCAACATCTTCATGAAAACATTTCTGTAAACACTTCAGACAGTAGAGGTCACTTGACAGGTTCAGGAAAATAGTTCACTGCTGGTAAACTAATGGCATAAGGTGTATAGGGAATGGATACTTATCGCTGCCATTGTCGCGAAAAGCTTAAAACTGGGCCCCGTCAGGCAACGTAGCAATCCCTCCCCCCACAATTTAGTCCATCTTGGAGCTCTTGCCACCTTTGCCTTTCATGTAGGTCTGGTAGAAGAAGGAGGAGAAGAGGAGCAGGTAGCTGAGGTACATGAGGGAGCTCCACATAATGTTGTTCAGGTAGGAGTGGCAGTCCCCCTCCTGCATCCAGTGGTAGACCAGCCAACTGACCGTCAGCCCCATGGCCATCTGAGCGATCTGGAAGGTGGTGATGACCACGGCAAAGGGGCGTGGCACCCGGTACCCGGCTGCCCGCACCGCGTAGTAGCTATACATGAGTGCGTGAACAGAGTAGTTCATGGTCATGAACCAGCCGCCTCCAGCCACTTGATCCTTGTAGGAGTACCAGGAGTAGAGCAGCACGGTAATGTGGTGGTACCAGTGCAGGAAGATCAGCCGCTGCTTACGGAGCACAATGAATGCCGTGTCGCCTGTGGAGGTCATTGAGAGGACACATCAGGACCGACAAAGTTATGGTCCCAGACATGCAGACGCACTTAAACATTTACTGCACATCTTCGACTAAGTTATATGGTTTGCCATAAATTAGACACTCATGGTAGGAGTGGACAAATTGCCAAGTTCAGACAAACTGGCAGTTCCATCCCCAGTTCTTACCCAGTTCAGGGGCTTTGCTCAGGACAAAGGCATAGGCCCAGAACTTGCTCACTGGTCCATTGTAGAAGCTCTGGTCGCATATAGACTGTCTGAAACCGCTGGTTGAGAGGATATACAGCATGTACCATCCTGTTCGAATTGCTCCAATGATACTGCAATTAAAATAAAGTTAAGCATTGCACTAGAGGGGAAGAGCAAAACTAAAAGTTACACTAGCAGGCTTGTAACATCGTGTGCATGTCTAGTCAATCTATTCGTTGAGAATGCTGAAACATCAATCCATGGCTGAGTCGGTGCCACATGTTCATTTGTGCCAAAATCACAATGAAACAAGTTAGCTTGCAAAATCAGCAGGCTATGGTTTGAAATAGGCTTGTTGTAATTCCATCTTTATTTGTATTATTTAGTTTTAATGCAGTCATTGGTGTGCTTATCAATGCACAAACACCTTTACACCCCCCCCCCAACACACCTATCAATTAAGTTATTATATTAAGTCATCCACAACCTTCACTGTGTGAAGTTAATGCATTGTCATTAGTAATGTTCAAATAAAAATAAATAGCAACCATTCCTCAAATGAAGGGGATGATGCAACATTTACAATGAGGGAACCTGATGTCTTTGGTCCGCAACTCATAGCGCAGACACTTCATTCAGGATAAATGCAGTAAGCGCCCCCTTACCTGCTCACTGGCAGGTTAAGTTCTGAAGGATTTGTTGCCAAATATACCTGGCTAAAGAGTTGAGCCATTTGTGAATCCGGTGTTCCCCGAGTTGAACTCTGAGTTCACTGAAGTTACATCACTAACTCCTTAAACCACATATGTAGTATAGGGCTTCCTGACAGCATGTCACTAAGGCAGGGTTCCACAACCCCGTTCCTGAAGCGCTACCCTCCTGTAGATTTGAACTAATCTGATTCCTTTTATCAACCAGCTAATTATTAGAATCAGGTGCACTAAATTAGGGTTGGAGTGAAAAACCTACAGGATAGAAGCACTCCAGGAAAAGGGTTGAGAGCCCTGCACTAGGAAGACATATGTAGTAAGGTCACATTGGCATCTAGGAAACTGCCCTTACAAAGCAGTGCACATGAACAGTATGCTTAGTTCCACCACGTGAAAAAGATGCTGCATGAGGGTGCTTTCTGCACAAAACAATTCTTCATTTCAGCACAAAGAGTGATCATAAAACAGTAGGAGTAAGAATTTTAAACACTTAAATGATTATGACAAGCCATCTTTCTACCATCAGGATTGTTAACAGATGGATGCATAATGAAAGTGACTTGCTGGCAGATGTAAAGAACAAAAAAAAAAACTTAAGTTCACAATATAGATTTAAAGTGTAGGGTATTTCAGTTTCCAGAGACATGACAAGATTACTGTTGGCAAACAGACCGTGTACATCTTCCATTCACTCAAATGTCAGAGGTAAATGCGGGTGTTCTGTGTTAACTCACCTGAAGATGGCCAGGCTGAGTGACCACAGCACCAGTGGTCTGCGCAGACTAAGTTTAGGCCTCTCTTTCATGAAATGTTGGCCTCCAAAGACCAGCGCTGCATACAGGCCACAAAACAAAAAAGCCTTGCTCCTGGTGAGAGAGAAACATGTCAGTAAGTTTCCTTCGATTGTGCCCATGGCAAGGTTACTCAGCTGCAATGCATTTCAGTGATTGAACACACCCTAGGACTTTAATGAAGTGATGTTTTTACATTCACTATTACTCATGCTGAAGGTATTGAACATGGCACACCCAGTTTACTATGGTGATATGTGAAATTTATTGACTAAAGCAATCAGCCCTGGCCACTTCCGTTGATAATAGCTGGCTTGAAATGAAATGTAAAATGAAATGTTACATTTGTACAACATCTTTTCCCATGCTGCTTAGCGGACTTTTTTACTAGACATCCAGAGTAAACCACTACTAGAGGTGGATATTCTAATTTCAAAAGCAACAGAACAGAACAACATGGCTGTTATGAGTAATAAGGTGGTAAAGTAATTTGTATAATATAGTTGGCTTCAACCTTAGGCTGTCAGAATTGACGTCACACCTGACGCTCTTCAATTTGAAGTGATCAAGGGCAACACCTGACCCTGACTCAGCTGTCCTGTTCGACCACACGAACAAAGTGATTTCATAATTATTTTGAAACCAAACAAATGTTATAAACATACCAGTTTTCTTGCATCCATTCGATAGCGCCTCGCTCGTCAAATTGCTGCTCGAAACCATATTGAGAAAGTGGCACTTGATGATATTCAGTCTCATTCATTTTCGGTCTTGCTCTCTCTAAACTAGGCTATGTATAATTTATTCTCTGTGATTTAAAATCCCAGTAGATAGGAGGCTACCTAGACTGATGTTAGATTAATCATAAACGCGCACATGCGTCCTCTCCACCACTACTCTACTCACACCTGATTTCATTTACCCACAAATAACACCTTTACTATATACGGGCGTGGACTATGATGGGCTTCGGCCCAGCCCTCTCTCCTCCCACTGTGGGAGGATACTTGGGAAATTTTGGTTTCGAACAGGGTCGTTATAAAATGCTTAACCAAAGGAAAACTCATTATTTAGGTATGCTAACTTTGCAGGTTACACATTATTACTTTGTAGCTGCGAAAATGCCGACGCACGTGGCAGACAGACAGACAATTGTGCTGCAGATAACAGGTTGCCAGATTTGATCAGATTGATCTGAATGTGTCTTAAGGCTTTGACCCCCACATTGCAAAATCATAACCTGGCAACTCCGCAGAATTTGAAAAGAATCCTTGAGCACACAATTTGATTGATGTCATAAATAGTGAGGACAGTTGGTTACCATGCCAATGGGCAAGCTGGGTACATAAAATAGCTCCAGAATGTTCAGTTTCCCACACACTTAATTGTGTAACACACAGCGAGTCAGCTAGTAGTTTGAGTTGTTAATGTTTACTCATTGTCTTTGAGAATTAGGCTATATTTGTCATCAAAATGTCACAGCGTGCCCACAAGGAAGGGCTGTGCAATATCAAGATTTTATGTTTGGCCTTTATTTTCTGTCTCATAAAGCCAGTTTTTGCAAAGCCAACTCCTGCAAATGTTTTTGCTTCCTCATCATCGCTGGAGCACATGACTTTGATCAACCCTGTTCAGAACAACCCCGATGTCACAACCCCAAAACTGACCCATTTTGTAAACACATTGCTTGGACAATTTGAGAGTTTGCTGGTGAAAGGTGAGACAGGAATCCAGAAGTTAGTCTAGGCCTAGCGTTAACAGAATGAAGTCAGAGAGGCAAATGTCTAAGCTTGGGTTGTGGCAACATTTGACATTTTCCTCTGATTTCCCACAGATGGTACTTCTCCAGGTAATTTGGACCAGGTGACTCAAGGATATCCCGAACCCTACACAAATGCTAAAGACCCCCAGGGGCTTGTGAAGTCTCTAATGTCTGTTCTACAGACTTACAAGAAGCAAACAGCATCACGAGGTGATTTGCCCTTTATTCTGTTCCTACTCTTTGTGTGAATGCACAAACCTGTGTGAATTTCACAATTGCTGAATTGTAAAATCCCATTGTGAAATGGATTTTGAAATGGATTGTACATTTTGTTCCGATGCAGGCAATGATCACGTCTTCAAACTGTGGGGAAAAGCTCCAAAAACAAAGAAGAGCACCAATGAAATCAAACCCAGAGTCAACATATTGACAGACCCCACTTACTTCGAGCCACTTGTGAAAGTTAACATGATTTTGGGCCTCTTTTTCTATGGCTTCATCGTGATAGGTACAGTAGCTACATAACATTCTGCTGTCTTTTTACTGCATGGAAATGTACTGTTCATCAGTTGATATTGATATAGCTTTAATGTAGATCTGCTTTGTATATTAAAATGAGCAGCAGCCGGGGTATGTTGCAGCAACAATGTTATCACGTTTGGTCTGTGCATGGGCTTTTTTTCACCAGTGTTTATCTACGACTCTGTCCGAGTTTCCATGGAGGCCAGAAGAAGATCTGACGCTCTAGCTGATGCTAGGCTGAAGAGAACAGAACCACCCCCTGTTGAACCACAGTCAACTTTATCCAAATGTACACTCTCTATGATGCCTTACTCTGTGTGCCGTTAATTTGCTTGAACGTGTGATCCCTGGCTAAGTTAAGTCTACACTGACTGCAGGGTCTCACATACTGTTGTAACAATGCCCTCTTTCCTTTTAGATCGGCAGAGCATCGCTTCATTGTTTCACTTGGAAAATACATCATCCATAGCTGACCAGTATATATATATTTGTGAGATGCAATAGCAGTAGTCAAAACAAGCTGTACATTTTTCAAACTGTCTATGTATGTGTTTAAACTGTTAATGACTGAGTCTGTGTGTTGTATAAGTGTATTTCAAACATTATTGTTTCGTTGCTTCTGTAGGAAGAGTCTGAGTCAAACATACAATTTGCAGACTGTGCAAATGGAAAAAGTGCTGTCAGCCTTAGAGAGTGGGAGCCTCTGCCTAGTGAGTTACTGTAGATAGATCACACACTATTTTGTTACCGAGAGATTAGATGTAATTATATTTAGGTGTATGTTTTTCAGTGCATAAAACAGTGAGGTACTGACCATAATCACACCAAACATTGTAATTAATGTAAAGCTTGTACAAATGTAAACTTGTACAGATATGCAGCACTCATATGTACAACATGAGTTATTAGATGGGTTTCATTTCTCCCTCAGATATTCAAGAGAACTCTATGCCTGCCAATCTGGCGCTGAACCCATTTGACTCCGATATAGAGGAAGTTGTATCTGCATAGGTTGTTCATGGTGAAGATTCTGCTCTATGCCTAGATTATTTATCATATCGGGTCACGTGGAGATATTACATTTATTTTGTCCGCATTTTTTTCCAGAGTCTCAGCTGACTGATGTTTGCGTCAACTGAGGACCACGTCTTAATACCGAGTGACATAATGGAAGCAACAGAAATGAACTCTCCAAATAAGATCATGTTGAGACTGCCACCTTTGAAGACCGCCACTTTCTGTCTCATCACTTAGCCCAATACTTACGTTAGTAATAAACATATCTTGCATTCAAAATATAGGCCTATGTGAAAAGTAGTTTTTGGTATATATGATTAACTGCTATATTAATTTATTTCTTGATTACTTATGAAAATGTAAAAAGAGAATGGTAACATTAAATTAACAATGTTGTTAGTTACAAATACTATTGTGTTGTAAATGCTGTACATTATTTCCATTATTATGTTTGTTTTTAATACTGTTAATCTGCAAACATCAATATAGCAATATTATACTGTTGCTCATTTTTGGTTTCCTAGGTGTTAGACCTCACCTTTTTCCCAAAGAGAGCTATGACTTGTGTCCTCTGATGCTCTAATTAAACAATATTTATCCAACAGCTCCCTATTTTACCATATTATACATCACAGGAGGCTGCCCGAGGGGAGGATGGCTCATTATAATGGCTGGAATGGCATCAAACACATGGTGCAACACAAGGTGCAACCAACCTGTGCTATACACCCACTACTCTGCTATATAATTAATGATAAGTTGATAATAGAAGTCAACTTGGCTGATAAGAACTATACAAGTAAGCAAGATAGGCAAGCTTGGGTATGTTTTATTAAAAACAAATATTTATTGAACTTTTGAGCCCATCAAGCTGATCATCCACTTTTGGCATAGCTTTTGAATGAGCTGTAGTTTATTATGGTGTCTGTGACTTTCCTATGATGACACAGACTGCAGAGCAACAGAACCTACCCAGTTAAACAATGTAGTTAACCTGGTTCTGGTTGATCCTAATTAACATTCTTCCAGAAGAGCCTAGTTCCTGGAAAGAATTGAACTCATCAACCTCAGGTTGTTTTCTCAGAGATAGAGAATGTCTTGTATACTGTAGGAATGCACTGACAACATGATTACAGACACAAGTGGGGATGGAAGTGAGAAATGCTGCCATCTTCTGGTGTAATCATTAGTCCAAACCTTAGCAAATAATTGCATTTTGCAACAAAAACGAGAGTTTCTATTGGTCAGATTCAGGTAGGTCCCGTTGGCTTTGTTTGGTTCCTATTGAATAGAAAATAATTAGTGATGAGATGAAAAGGTATTGTGGGTTGGATATATATATAGGCCTAGCATTTAGAAAAAAAATATGGCTTAGGAGAGGAAGAATGAAAAATAGGCCACATTTACAGGCTGGAATGGGCTCCCTACGGTGTGATTTCTAATCTGCAGGGCTTGTGGGCTGGATGAGAGTCGACCTCTGTGTGCAGCAGAACCCACCATATACATTCCCACTTTTCAAACAGGGCTGAGGTGTGGGTGGTTTGTTCAGTGAGACCTATACGTGGGTGCTTTCCCTCTCCGAGCACTAAACATACTTCTGACAGGCCACAGTAAACTACACACCAGTTATTGCACATAAAGAGGATATAGAGAAATGAGGGAAGCTTTGGACAGGGCTTAGTGGGGGTTTTGTATGTGAAGTTGTGTTTGAAAAACCATGAGTTATGGGTGGCCTTGCACCTTTGCATAGTGCATATCATGGTTCCCTGCTTCGCGGTTTTACTTCAGGTGAGCTCAGAGGAATAACAACAAGTATGTGGTAAGTGTGTAGTGATGAGACAGTAGAACAGGGGTCGCAGAGGGAGATTTAAGAAGGATTCCTCAGTGAGTGAGGTTGTTTCCACCCAGCCACCTCAGCTCATGGTCCTCTCTCATAGCATGTCCAAAACGTAAGAATAATGCAATGTTGTTGTGGCTGTGAACAAATAACATGGAATTGCTTGAGGAATACTTACACTACACTTGGGCTCTGCAATGTCTGGATAACTATAGAGGGGGTGAGGTATAAAAATATGGTTTATTCAATGAGCAAAAACTGAATTATTACTAGTAGGCTATGTGGACAGAGTGGATGACTCATCTCAGGTTGCAGTCAAGGCAAGGCAAATCAAATGTTATTGGTCACGTACACTTGGTTAGCAGATCTTATTGCGAGCATAGCGAAATGCTTGTGCTTCTAGTTCCGACGGTGCAGTAATATCTAACAAGTAATCTAACAATTCCACAACAACTACTTAATACGAACAAATCTAAGTAAAGGGAAGGAAAAATAATATATACATATAAATATATGGATGAGCGATGACCGAGTGGCATAGGCAAGATGAAATAGATGGTACAAAAGTACAGTATATACAGTGGCAAGAAAAAGTATGTGAACCCTTTGGAATTATATGGATTTCTGAATAAATTGGTCATATAATTAGATTTGATCTTCATCTAAGTTACAACAACAGACAAACAGTCTCATTAAACTAATAACACACAATTTATTGTATTTTTCTTGTCCATATTGAATACATCATTTAAACATTTGCAGTGTAGGTTGGAAAGAGTATGTGAACCCCTAGGTTAATGACTTGGAGTCAGGAGTCAGCTAACCTGGAGTACAATCATTGAGACGAGATTGGAGATGTTGGTTAGAGCTGCCTTGCCCTATAAAAAAACACTCAAAAAAATGAGTTTTCTATTCACAAGAAGCATTGCCTGATGTGAACCATGCCTCGAACAAAATAGATCTCAGAAGACCCAAGATTAAGAATTGTTGACTTGCATTAAGCTGGAAAGGGTTACAAAAGAATCCCTAAAAGCCTTGATGTTCATCAGTCCACGGTAAGACAAATTGTCTACAAATGGAGAAAGTTCAGCACTGTTGCTACTCTTCCTAGGAGTGGCTGTCCTGCAAAGATGACTGCAAGAGCACATCTCAGAATGCTCAATGATGTTAAGAAGAATCGTAGAGTGTCAGCTAAAGACTTAAAGAAATCTCTGGAACATGCTAAGTTCTCTGTTGATGAGTCTAAGACAAGTGAAACACTAAACAAGAATGATGTTCATGGGAGGACACCACAGAAGAAGCCACTGCTGTCCAAAAAAACAATGTTGCACGTCTGAAGTGGACAGATTAAACTAAAGTTGAGTTGTTTGGAAGGAACACACAACACTATATGTGGAGAAAAAAGGCACAGCACACCAACATCAAAATCTCATCCCAACTGTAAAGTATGGTGAAGGGAGCATCATGGTTTGGAGCTGCTTTGCTGCCTCAGGGCCTGGACATCTTGCTAAAAGTTTGTGAGGGTTTTAAGTGACAAGGCAAATTTCTTCAGCCTTCTTCACCACACTGTCTGTGTGGGTGGACCATTTCAGTTTGTCTGTGATGTGTACGCAGAGGAACTTAAAACTTTCCACCTTCTCCACTGCTGTCCCGTCAATGTGGTTAGCGGGGTGCTCCCTCTGCTGTTTCCTGAAGTCCACTGTCATTTCCTTTGTTTTGTTGACATTGAGCGAGAAGTTGTTTTCCTGACACCACACTCTGAGTGCCCTCACCTCCTCCCTATAGGCTGTCTCATCGTTGATGGTGATCAAGACTATGTCTGCAAACTTGATGATTGATTTGGAGGCGTGCATGACCATGCAGTCATGAGTGAACAGGGAGTACAGGAGGGGGCTGAGAACACACCCTTGTGGAGCCCCAGTTTTGAGGATAAGTGAATTGGAGATGTTATTTCCTACCTTCACCACCTGGGGGCAGACCATCAGGAAGTCCAGGACCCAGTTGCACAGGGCGGGGTTGAGACCCAAGGCCTCAAGCTTGATGATGAGCTTGGAGGGTACTATGGTGTTGAATGATGAGCTGTAGTCAATGAACAGCAGTCCTTGATAGCGGGCCGCATCGGTGGCACTGGATTATCATCAAAGCGGGCAAAGAAGGTGTTTAGTTTGTCTGGAAACAAGACGTGTCTGAGCCATTGAATTGCGACTCCACTTTGTCCCTGTACTCGCATTTTGCTTGTTTGATTGCCATGCGTAGGGAATAACTACACTGTTTGTATTTGGCCATATTCCCAGTCATCTTTCCATGGTTAAATACGATGGTTCGCGCTTTCAGATTTGTGGAAATGCCGCCATCTATCCACGGTTTCTGGAAAGGGTAGGTTTTAATAGTCACCGTTGGTACAACATCTCCAATGCACTTCCATATAAACTCACTCACCGAATCAGCGTATATAACAATCAATATTATTCTCTGAGGCTACCCGGAACACGTCCCAGTCCGCATGATCAAAACAATCTGGAAGCGTTGATTCCGATTGGTCAGACCAGCGTGGAATAGTTCTTGTCACTGGTACATTCTGTTTGAGTTTCTGTCTATAGGACGGGAGGAGCAAAATGGAGTCATGGTCAGATTTGCTGCAAAGAGGGCAGGGGGGGGGGCCTTGTATGCATCGTGGAAGTTAGAGTAGCAGTGATCCAGTGTATTGCCGCACGAGTGCCACAATCAATATGCTGATAGAATTTAGGTAGCCTTGTTCTCAAATTTGCTTTGTTAAAATCCCCAGCTATAATAAATGCAGCTTCAGGATATATGGTTTCCAGTTTGCACCGAGTCCAGTGAAGTTCCTTGAGGGCTGTCGTGGTATCGGCTTGAGGGTGGATATACAAGGCTGTGACAATAACCGAAGAGAATTCTCTTCTGAGAATATATGGTCGGCATTTGATTGTGAGGAATTCTAGGTCAGGTGAACAAAAGGACTTGAGTTCCTGTATGTTGTTATGATTACACCATGAGTCGTTAATCATGAGGCATACACCCCACCCTTCTTCTTCCCAGAGAGATGTTTATTTCGACGCATAAAGAATCCCGGTGGCTTTACCTACTCCGACGACATATCCGAGAGAGCCATGTTTCCGTGAAACAGAGTGTTACAATCCCTGATGTCTCTCTGGAAAGCAACCATTGCCCTAATTTCGTCTACCTTGTTATCTAGAGACTGGATATTGGCGAGTAATATACTCGGAAGCGGTGGGTGGTGTGCACGCCTCCGACGTCTGACCAGAAGGCCGCTCCTTCTACCTCGTCCGTGGCGACGTTGTTTTGGGTCGACATCTGGAATCAGATCAAATGCCCTGGGTGGTGGTGCGAACAAAGGATCCACTTCGGGAAAGTCGTATTCCTGGTCGTAATGTTGGTAAGTTGACATTGCTCTGATATCCAATAGTTCTTCCCGGCTGTATGTAATAACACTTAAGATTTTCTGGGCTAACAATATAAGAAATAATACATTTAAAAAAAAATACTGCATAGTTTCCTAAGGACTAGAAGCGAGGCGACCCTCTCTGTCGGAGCCATTTTGCCAACATACTGCAGGTGAGAGAGGATCTGTGTGTGTTGTATTTGTCTCTGTTCTATCTTTGTAAGTCACTGTTTTGATTTATCTACTTTTGTGTGGTATGTGTGAACATGTGACAATAATTGTGTGTTTCAGTGAGGTGTGGTGAGGTCGGTGAGCACTGGCTATTAGCAAAGTCAGATTTACTCACAAATAAACCTTGATTAACCCATGTTCACCATGCAAAAGTTAGCTTCAACAAGGCTATTAACTGAATTTGACAAACAATTTTCACCCAATGTTCACCTCTGATGGCAGTAAATTCCATATCATCCAACAAAATGACACACTGTTCAACTCAGCTCAGCCACAGACCGATGTAGCATCCACAATTACAACTGATAGGTGACACTAAAAGAGCAATATATGGACACATTTCATCTGAATAATTCGCAACGCAAATTCGATGGCCTTTCACAATGGATTTACAATTCGGCACGCGTATAAAAAAAACACACACACACAAACACAATAACATTATGTGAAATATTATTACACGCAGACATAAATAACAAATAAGGTTCTAACGACATTTCAATATCGAAATGACAGAAAATGCAGTTCAAAACGTCAAAACAGTGTCTCATCAAAATGAAATTGTAGCTCGATAAATCAAATGCATTCAAAGGGATGTTGTCTATTCTCATGATTTGATAGTAGTCTAACCCGCAAATTGCAAAGGAAAATGCATTTAGCCCTACCTTTACTTGTAAATTAAGTCCATTCGTCTGGTGAACCTCTCAGTCACAGTGTTTAAAAAGTCACAGCAGAACCCCATGTCCATTATTTTATTCTGCATGCACACAACAAGCCAACGCATCCCCAAGGTCTTCTTCGGTTCCATTATCACACTGATACAAAAAGTAATTCCCATTCCTTACATCCACAAAGCAAAAGTAAATGTCCAAGATGTGCAAAAGTCCGGAAAAAAGTATTAATTGGTAATGACGTTTCAGACAAGCGAACAGTCCAGTATTCACTGTTTGCCTGCCCAATAGCTAGCAGTGAGGGAGATGGTGGTTGCCTGTCATGTCACGTCTTGTAGCTCGAGCCCTGTATGCTGCCTCTATCTGGTCTTAACTTTCATTATAGTTGACGTTCCACTCTTCGAACCCACCAAACGGTGCTTTTAAATTGTGTCATTAGGTTCCTGTGTCTGTCTGTCGGGCATGCATACTGCTCAAATCAGCCAGGCGGCATCTGCATAAATCCTTATGGCCACACAGTGGGTGGTGAAAGGAGATGTTGATGAAGGAAAGAGGGTAGAATTGATGAGGTGAGATGTACAGTACAAGGAAGGACAGAGTGTGTGAGAATGAGAGAGAAAAAAGTGTGTGTGTGTGTGTGTGTGTGTGTGTGTGTGTGTGTGTGTGTGTGTGTGTGTGTGTGTGTGTGTGTGTGTGTGTGTGTGTTGTGTGTGTATGTGTAAGAGAGAGAGGGCGGGAGACCCAACTTGGAAAATTGTTTGAGGTGCAGTATACTGCTAGCTAGCTTCGAGTTTGTTCAGTTCAAGGGATGATAGCGCAAGATTATGTATAGGCAATACTCGTAGGCAATACTCATGAGCAACATATGAAATCTGCTCAATGCAACGAATGTCATCGATGCAAAGCAGCGAGGCCTATGCTGACCATGTCTATTAACAGTCACAGGAGTCAGGAATGGCAGCTCGCGTCAACAATTTGAATGGACTGGGGGCATTGGGGAGAAAGACGGTTTTAATTGTCACACCCTGATCTGTTTCACCTGTCTTGTGCTTGTCTCCACCCCCCACCAGGAGTCTCCTATTTTTCCCTATTATCCTCACAAAGAGACACCATTGGAAGACATGAGGAATTACTACATAACCTTATGGAATGATTCCACGCCTTGGTGGAACACCATGACTATGCAGTCAGTGCATTGTTGGAACAATTCCGCTGACTATCTATTAGGCAGCAAGCCACAACGGAAACCTCCCAGACTCTCAGTAACCCCGCTACCAGTGGTGCTTCTCCCCAGCCTACCCTGGCTTTCCAAGAACCCAGCTTAACTCCTCCCGAGCGCTACACTGGGGATCCCGGAACCTGCCGGTCGTTTCTCTACCAGTGCTCCCTCGTTTTCGGGCTGCAGCCCTCTTTGTTTCTGTCGGACCGTTCAAAGATATCATATCTTATAACTCTGATGTCCGGGAGGGCACTCGCCTGGGCTACGACGGTGTAGGAGCAACAATCCATCGTTTGCCTTAGGCTGGAGGATTTCATGGCGGGAGTAAGGAAGGTGTTCGACTCTCTGTTGTCTGGGAGAGAGGCGGCTCAGACGCTACTTCAACTGCAGAAAGACTCCCATAGATCGGCAGACTTTAGCCGCGGAGAATGCCTGGAACCTGGAATCCCTGTTTGAAACATTCCTTCATGGATTATTGGAGGGAACTAAGGGCGAGCTCGCAGCCTGGGAGCTGCCCTTGGACCTCGACCCTCTCATAGCTTTGACCATAAGGATCGATGAGCAACTACGGAAACGCAGTAGGGAGAGGATATCTGATCCCGGGAACACGCGCCCGTCCACGGTTTTCCCCTTGCCTCCGAAGAGCCATGGAAATCCCTGACACCTGCAATCCCCCGAGAATCCGTTGTCTCCTCCGGTGCCCCTGCAACTGGGCAGGGCTCGATTCTCCTGAGGAACGTTTACGCAGACTGAGCTTCAGGACATTACATATCCACTTGTCCAGTAAAAAGCCCCGGATCATCAGTAGGTATAAGTACGCTGGTGGGCCATCCATGCTATCATGTTGTGGGGTGACCGGTAAAACGAGAGTTTTATGAGAGTTTTATGGACACTCTGGTGTCGGAGCTGGGTATCTCCACACAACTCCTCTCTGTTCCCATGAATGCCAGAGCATTGGACGGATGCTCTATTGGCAGGGTCACTCGCAGTACTATTCCTATCAACCTGTGAGTGTCAGGGAATGACAGTGAGTCCATGTGGTTCCTGCTCATTGAATCTCCTCAGCCACCCGTCATTTTGTGATTGTTGTGGCTCCAGATGCACAACCCCCTGATCAACTAGGCTGCAGGTTGGAACCCATTCTACCACGTGCATTGCCTCAAGGTGGCACAGCGCTCCCCTGGACGTCCTCCTGTGGGCTTGGGTAAAGCCTCTGATCTTTCCGCCGTTCCCATGGAGTATCAGGACCTCCGGGAGGTTTTCAACAAGGCCCACTCCACATCTCTTCCTCCGCATCGACCCTATGACTGCCACATTGACCTCCTCGCTGACATTACACCGCCTCGGGGGCGGCTTTATTCCCTGTCTAGTCCGGACACCAAGACCATGGAAGGGTACATTGAGGACTCTCTGGGACAGGGTTCATTCATCCTTCTTCCTCCCCTGCCGGCGCATGGTTCTCCTTTGTGGAGAAGGACAAACCCCTGCCCCCCGTGTATCAACTCCCGGGGCCTTAATGACATCACGGTAAAGAACCGTTACCTGCTATCACTCCTCTCCTTGGCTTTCGAGCCTCTCCAGGGGGCGACTGTATTCTCGATGTTGGACCTTCGGAACGCCTACCATCTGTTTTGGATAAGGGAAGGAGACGAATGGAAGACAGCCTTTAAGACAGCTAGCGGGCACTACGAGAGTCTAGTTATGCCATTCGGACTGACCAACACTCTCACCGTGTTCCAGGCTCTGGTCAATGATGTGCTCCATGACATGTTGAACCGGTTTACCTATGACGACATCCTTATTTTTTTCCATTCGGGTCAGGAGCATGTTCTCCACGTCCGACAAAGTCCTCCAGCGCCTCCTGGAGAACCGGTTGTTTGTCAAGGTGGAGAAGTGTGAATTTTATTGCTCCACTACCTCTTTTCTGGAATACATTATCGCTGCCGGGAACATTCAGATGGATCTGGACAAGGTGAAAGCGGTGATGGAGTGGCCCCAACCCACATCCAGAGTGCAGCTGCAATGTTTCCTGGGATTTGCTCATTTCTACCGCTGCTCCATCTGTAGCTACAGCACCCTGGATTTCCCCCTCTCTGCACTCACCTCACTCAAGGTTCCATTTATGCCTTTCACAGCTGCTGACCTGGCGTTTTCAGATCTCAAGCGTCATTTCACTTCAGACCCCATCTTAATCCATCCGGACCCGTCCCGTCAGTTCGTGGTGTAAGTCGACGCCTCGGACGTTGGAGTGGGGGCTGCCACGTTCCAGCATTCTTCCAGGACCAGAAGCTGCATCCCTGCGCTTTGCTTTCCCATCGTCTTAATCCCACTGAGAGGAACTATAACATTGTCAAATGGGAACTTCTTGTGATCAAGATGGCGCTGGAGGAATGGAGACGCTGGCTAGAAGGGGCGGAACATCCATTCCTAGTGTGGACCGAACATAACAATCTGGAATATCTCCGCACCGCCAAGCACCTCAACTCAGGACAGGCTCGTTGGGTTCTGGCCTTCCTCCGACAATGTTTTTGATGGCCTACTATGGTTTCTGACGTCTTCACATTTGTAGCCGCATGCACGGTGTATGCTCAGAATAAGACACCGCGGCAAGCTCCGGCTTGCCTCCTTCGACCACTCCCTGTTCCTCATCGCCCCTGTCCCATATACCCCTGGACTTTGTCACTGGTCTCCCTCCATCTGATGGCAACACCATAGGATTCCAAAAGCTGCCCATTTCATACCCCTTCCCAAGTTACCCTGAGCCAAGGAGAAGGCCCAACTCATGGTACAGCACGTCTTCCGAATCCATGGACTTACGGTCAACACAGTCTCCTATCGTGGTCCTCAGTTCTCGTGCCGATTCTGGAAGGTGTTCTGCACCCTCATTGGGTTGTCGGCCAGCATGTCCTCCGGGTTTCATCCTAAATCCAACGGCCAGTTGGAGCGTGCCAATCAAGACCGGGAGACGACTCTTCGGTCTTGGCCAACCCCACCAACCCCGCCTCGTCACAGCCAACTCCACCACCTGGAGCCAGCAACTTGTGTGGGTGGAGTACGCCCGGAACACCCTTCCCTGCTCGGACACTGGTCTCTCGCCCTTCGAGTGCTCCGTGGGTTATCAGTCCCCGCTCTTCCCTGAGAAAGATGAAGAGGTCAACATACCCTCGGCCAAGATGCTCGTCCGCCGCTGTCGAGGTACCTGAAAGAGAGACGCTCTTGTTACGGCCACCTCCAGGTATCATCGACAAGCGGACTGCCACCGGACCCGGCTCCCCGCTATTCTCTTGGGCAGAGGGTATGGCTCTCCACTTGGGATCTACTCCTCCGGGTGGAATCCCGCTAACTTTCCCCCCGCTTTATCGGCACTTTCCCCATATCTAAAGTCCTTAGCCCCACTACTGTTTGTCTTCTGTTGCCCCGCACCCTCCATATACATCCCACTTTCCATGTGTGTAGGATTAAACCTCAGTCTCACAGCCCTTTGTCTCCTTTTTCTGCCTTGGATTACAAACCTCTGCCTGCCCTCAACCTGCCCTTTGCCTGCCCCTTTGTTATAATAAATATTCTGAGAATTGTACTATCCACCTCCTGTGTCTGCATAAAAACCACCATCATTGATGAAACGTGTCTAAACTCAACCTCCCTGCTAGCCCTAGCCTAAACATACAGTGCCTTGCGAAAGTATTCGGCCCCCTTGAACTTTGCGACCTTTTGCCACATTTCAGGCTTCAAACATAAAGATATAAAACTGTATTTTTTTGTGAAGAATCAACAACAAGTGGGACACAATCATGAAGTGGAATGACATTTATTGGATATTTCAAACTTTTTTAACAAATCAAAAACTGAAAAGTTGGGCGTGCAAAATTATTCAGCCCCCTTAAGTTAATACTTTGTAGCACCACCTTTTGCTGCGATTACAGCTGTAAGTCGCTTGGGGTATGTCTCTATCAGTTTTGCACATCAAGAGACTGACATTTTTTCCCATTCCTCCTTGCAAAACAGCTCGAGCTCAGTGAGGTTGGATGGAGAGCATTTGTGAACAGCAGTTTTCAGTTCTTTCCACAGATTCTCGATTGGATTCAGGTCTGGACTTTGACTTGGCCATTCTAACACCTGGATATGTTTATTTTTGAACCATTCCATTGTAGATTTTGCTTTATGTTTTGGATCATTGTCTTGTTGGAAGACAAATCTCCGTCCCAGTCTCAGGTCTTTTGACTCCATCAGGTTTTCTTCCAGAATGGTCCTGTATTTGGCTCCATCCATCTTCCCATCAATTTTAACCATCTTCCCTGTCCCTGCTGAAGAAAAGCAGGCCCAAACCATGATGCTGCCACCACCATGTTTGACAGTGGGGATGGTGTAACGTTTTGCATTGTTGCCAAAAAGTTCAATTTTGGTTTCATCTGACCAGAGCACCTTCTTCCACATGTTTGGTGTGTCTCCCAGGTGGCTTGTGGCGAACTTTAAACAACACTTTTTATGGATATCTTTAAGAAATGGCTTTCTTCTTGCCACTCTTCCATAAAGGCCAGATTTGTGCAATATACGACTGATTGTTGTCCTATGGACAGAGTCTCCCACCTCAGCTGTAGATCTCTGCAGTTCATCCAGAGTGATCATGGGCCTCTTGGCTGCATCTCTGATCAGTCTTCTCCTTGTATGAGCTGAATGTTTAGAGGGACGGCCAGGTCTTGGTAGATTTGCAGTGGTCTGATACTCCTTCCATTTCAATATTATCGCTTGCACAGTGCTCCTTGGGATGTTTAAAGCTTGGGAAATCTTTTTGTATCCAAATCCGGCTTTAAACTTCTTCACAACAGTATCTCGGACCTGCCTGGTGTGTTCCTTGTTCTTCATGATGCTCTCTGCGCTTTTAACGGACCTCTGAGACTATCACAGTGCAGGTGCATTTATACGGAGACTTGATTACAAACAGGTGGATTGTATTTATCATCATTAGTCATTTAGGTCAACATTGGATCATTCAGAGATCCTCACTGAACTTCTGGAGAGAGTTTGCTGCACTGAAAGTAAAGGGGCTGAATAATTTTGCACGCCCAATTTTTCAGTTTTTGATTTGCTAAAAAAGTTTGAAATATCCAATAAATGTTGTTCCACTTCATGATTGTGTCCCACTTGTTGTTGATTCTTCACAAAAAAATACAGTTTTATATCTTTATGTTTGAAGCCTGAAATGTGGCAAAAGGTTGCAAAGTTCAAGGGGACCGAATACTTTCGCAAGGCACTGTAGATAGCCTGTACATCGATAGGGCTACCCCCTGCGTGCCTTAGTATAGGGATTATACCCATGATCCTCGCCATGTTTTAGTGTTTGATCAGGTGCCAACAACGAGTCTATGGTAAAGTAGCAAGGTCATGTAAATTGTTGAAAGGTTTTAAAAACAAATATATTAAATGCAACGGTTGGACAATGGATGAAGATACTCCAAACATTTAGAATTTTATAATCCATCTGATATTGACTAAATTATAGCACAAAGAACATTGTACTGGAACAGACAAATAATGAAGTTCAGGGATTTTGGTGGGAATTCAGGTATTACATTTATTGTCAAGTTTCACTTTTTTACTTAGAATGCAATCATATGTACATTTTCTTATTGTATGAAGTATTTTCTTATATTTTGTGTTAAAATCAAGAATTACTTGTGCCTCATTTGCATAAACACACTGGGTGTATTTGCATATACAATGGGGAGAACAAGTATTTGATACACTGCCGATTTTGCAGGTTTTCCTACTTACAAAGCATGTAGAGGTCTGTAATTTTTATCATAGGTACACTTCAACTGTGAGAGACGGAATCTAAAACAAACATCCAGAAAATCACATTGTATGATTTTTAAGTAATTAATTTGCATTTTTTGCATGACATAAGTATTTGATACATCAGATAAGCAGAATTTAATATTTGGTACAGAAACCTTTGTTTGCAATTACAGAGATCATACATTTCCTGTAGTTCTTGACCAGGTTTGCACACACTGCAGCAGGGATTTTGGCCCACTCCTCCATACAGACCTTCTCCAGATCCTTCAGGTTTCGGGGCTGTCGCTGGGCAATACGGACTTTCAGCTCCCTCCAAAGATTTTCTATTGGGTTCAGGTCTGGAGACTGGCTAGACCACTCCAGGACCTTGAGATGCTTCTTACGGAGCCACTCCTTAGTTGCCCTGGCTGTGTGTTTCGGGTCGTTGTCATGCTGGAAGACCCAGCCACGACCCATCTTCAATGCTCTTACTGAGGGAAGGAGGTTGTTGGCCAAGATCTCGCGATACATGGCCCCATACCTCCTCCCCTCAATACGACACAGTCGTCCTGTCGCCTTTGCAGACAAGCATCCCCAAAGAATGATGTTTCCACCTCCATGCTTCATGGTTGGGATGGTGTTCTTGGGGTTGTACTCATCCTCCTTCTTCCTCCAAACACAGTTTAGACCAAAAAGCTCTATTTTTGTCTCATCAGACCACATGACCTTCTCCCATTCCTCCTCTGGATCATCCAGATGGTCATTGGCAAACTTCAGACGGTTTTGGACATGCGCTGGCTTGAGCAGGGGGACCTTGCGTGCGCTGCAGGATTTTAATCCATGACGGCATAGTGTGTTACTAATGGTTTTCTTTGAGACTGTGGTCCAGCTCTCTTCAGGTCATTGACCAGGTCCTGCCGTGTAGTTCTGGGCTGATCCCTCACCTTCCTCATGATCATTGATGCCCCACGAGGTGAGATCTTGCATGGAGCCCCAGACCGAGGGGGATTGACCGTCATCTTGAACTTCTTCCATTTTCTAATAATTGCGCCAACAGTTGTTTCCTTCTCACCAAGCTGCTTGCCTATTGTCCTGTAGCCCATCCCAGCCTTGCGCAGGGATGTCCTTACACAGCTCTCTGGTCTTGGCCATTGTGGAGAGGTTGTTGTCTGTTTGATTGAGTGTGTGGACAGGTGTCTTTTATACAGCTAACAAGTTCAAACAGGTGCAGTTAATACAGGTAATGAGTGGAGAACAGGAGGGCTTCTTAAAGAAAAACTAACAGGTCTGTGATAGACGGAATTCTTACTGGTTGGTAGGTGATCAAATACTTATGTCATGCAATACAATGCAAATGAATTACTTAAAAATCATACAATGTGATTTTCTGGATATTTGTTTTAGATTCCATCTCTCACAGTTGAAGTGTACCTATGATTAAAAAATACAGACCTCTACATGCTTTGTAAGTAGGAAACCTGCAAAATTGGCAGTGTATCAAATACTTGTTCTCCCCACTGTATGAATACTTTAATATAGAGGGGTGATGCACTCACCTGCGCTGTCTAGACTGCCTCATTAATTACTGTTGTCATGTTCTGTTGCATAATTCAACAAGTGTGTCAATAGCAGGATACCCCCGGATTAAAAATAAACACGCTTGGCTCTAGATTACAACTATCCAAACTTACTTTACAATGTTTGCGAGATCAGACATTATATCACTCACAGGAGGCTGTTAAGGGAGGACAGCTCATAGTAATGGCTGGAACAGAGCAAATGGAATGGGTACCATTCCACTAATTCTGCTCCAGCCTTTACTACGAGCCTGTTCTCCTCAATTACGGTGCTACCAACCTCCTGTAATATCACTATATCATTTTTGGAGGTTGCTTTCATTTCAGCCCATTTCATTTGTAAAAATCAACTGTGTTAAATTATTACTTTTTTCAATTCCACAAAAAATGAACACCCATCAAAATTAAGTTCTTTCTTTCAATCCAGCGAGATTTAAGTGGATTTTGCACACCTCAAACACTATATAATACATGGTATATACAAAAGTATGTGGACACCCCTTCAAATGAGTGGATTTGGCTATTTCAGCCACACCCGATGCTGACAGGTGTATAAAATTGAGCACACAGCCATGCAATCTCCATAGACAAACATTGACTGTAGAATGGCCTTACTGAAGAGCTCAGTGACTTTCAACGTGACAACTTCCTAGGATGCCACCTTCCCAACAAGTCAGTTTGTCAAATTTCTGCCCTGCCAAAGCTGCCCCGGTCAACTGTAAGTGCTGTTATTGTGAAGTGGAAACGTCTAAGATCAACAAAGGCTCAGCCGCGAAGTGGTAGGCCACACAAACTCACAGAACGGGACTGCCGAGTGCTGAAGCGTGCAGCGCGTACAAATCGTCTGTCCTCGGTTGCAACACTCACTATCGAGTTCCAAACTGCCTCTGGATGCAATGTCAGCACAAGCAGAGTCAGCACAATAACTGTTCGTCGGGAGCTTCAAGAAATGGGTTTCCATGGCAGAGCAGCCGCACACAAGCCTAACATGCTGACCAGACCGCACGCCTGCGTGATTTTGTCCACCCACACCAGACCTGATCAGGACACGCAGGTTGAAATATCAAAACATACTCTGAACTAATTATATTAATTTGGGGACAGGTCGAAAAGCATTAAACATTTATGGCAATTTGGCTAGCTAGCTTACTGTTGCTAGCTCATTTGTCCTGGGATATAAACGTTGGGTTGTTATTTTACCTGAAATGCACAAGGTCCTCTACTCCGACAATTAATCCACAGATAAAATGCTCAACTGAGTTTGTTTATAGTAATCGCTCCTCCTTCAGGCTTCTTCTTCTTCTTTGGACTTTATATGGCGGTTGGCAACTTTAAGGTGCATTACCACAACCAATTGGACTGGTGTGTGGACCACAGTTTATCTTTCAGTCACCCAAGTGGATATATGCTCCCACAAACCAATGAGGAGATGACATGTGGGTATAGGCTCCTAAAAAACAATGAGGAGAAGCAGGACTTGCACCGCGTTGAGTGTCACAAATTGAACCAAGTTCTATTTTAGCGCCTGGCTACGCAGACGCTTGAGAGTGTCATGAATAACATGTATGTGTACATTTACTTTTGCAACGCTCGTGCACGAGACGTGTCCGGTCTGGTCAGCATGTAAGATCACCATGCGCAATGCCAAGCGTGAGCTGGGGTGTTGTAAAGCTCTCCGCCATTGGACTCTGGAGCAGTGGAAACAAGTTATATGGAGTGATGAATCACGCGTCACCATCTGGCAGTCTGACTGGCAAATCTGGGTTTGGACGAAGCCAGAAGAACGCTAACTGCCTCAATGCATAGTGCCAACTGTCATGTTTGGTGGAGGAGGAATAATGGTCTGGAGCTGTTTTTCATGGTTTGGGCTCCTTAGTTCCAGTGAGGGGAAATCTTCATGCTACAGCACACAACTTTCTAGACGATTCTGTGCATCCAACTTTGTGGCAACAGTTCGGGGAGGTCCTTTCCTGTTTCAGAATGACAATGTCCCCATGCACAAGTTGTGGTCCATACAGAAATGGTTTGTTGAGATCAGTGTTGAAGAACTTGATTGGCCTGCACATAGCCCTGACCTCAACTCCATCGAACACCTTTGGGATGAATTGTAACACTGACTGCCATCCAGGCCTAATCGCCCAACATCAGTGGGACCTCACTTAGCTCTTGTGGCTGAATGAAAGCAAGTCCCCACAGCAATGTTCCAACAGTGGAAAGCCTTCCCAGATGAATGGAGGCTGTTATAGCAGCAAAGGGGGGACTAATTCCATATTAATGCCCATGATTTAGGAATGAGATGTTTGACGAGCAGGTGTCCACATACTTTTGGTCATGTAGAGTATATGGTTGAAAAAGAATGGGCATGTACAGTAGGTTGCTAGGTAAAGAGATAGCAGCCTAATATCCATTATTGTCTTATAATAGTTGGCCTACTATGTTCTTTTTGACACAAGTTAGCCTAGCAGTAGTAAGCCCTGGGTGCTATATGGTCCGTCTGTTAGATAGGCTAATATAGAAGTCCGTTTTCAGTGCAAATTGTATTGTAAACACGGCTTCGAGGAGGCGTAAATAGCTCGCGCTTCTGTGAGAGAAGAGCTGTTGATGCTCGCGCTAGGAGGGTGCGCGTGCGTGAGCGGCGCGCATGGCGTGCTCTTCATGGAGTGAGGGTGTATCAGAGGAGCTGTCCGTTTCAGAACGATTTAGCTATGAATGGAAATCCGCTTTTCAACCAAGGTTACTACGTCAACCTACTCATTGCAGAAAAAAAGGGGTTAACCAGCAGCGAATGTGAACACGGCTACTCGGCGGCTCTATCAGGGTTCTGCTGCATCTTATATAATTAGCAGGGGTAAGTGACTATCTTCATGAACCGTGACAAGATTGCAGTGTGGTTTGTTATTGTAGGCTAGCAATGCGACTCTTCATTAATGAATGAAAATATCTCTCCGGGAATTGTTCCAGTTATAATAGCCTATTGTTTTCTTTTTTTAAGATAGGCTTCAACACAAGAGCTATCATTTCCATCTTCTATGATCTAGTTCACCCAACAACATCACTTTACAGTTCTGTCGCAGAACAGTGACCATAGGGCAGATGCTAGTTGTTTGGGACAGATTGTAAGGTGCAGAGCTCACTTGTAAACTATTGATATGACAGTATTCCAATTGCAGACCTAGAGTATCTTAAAATCTGACATAGCCTAACTCCATTCAAAACTTTTTTTCAGTGGTCTGTTTATTTGATTTTGCTCAAGCCATAGGCAATGCAGATTTATGTTTGGTAATCAAACACCTGTTCCCTACTGAAGTATTATTTTCCCATTCAACAAGACTGAACATAGTCATCTTTCTTTGTGTCAGATCTGTCCAACAGACATTCACGTACATTTATTCTGCCATGTCAAACTGTTGCCCCTAACTGCGACCTGGTATCATTGCTGTCCATAAACCACAAAAAACAAGATTTGAGTATCTTATTTAGTACATATCCAATCACTGTGTCTGACAAGCCTTTTTAGAGGCAGTAGGCCTAGTTCATTACCTCCAGCCTATCGGATGACATCCGATGACTTGCCTAGTTAAATAAATTAAAACATAAACAAATTCTATAAACTGCACTTCACTGACTTCAGTCCCCTGGCCCAGGTGCTACTCAGTCAGCAAGGCTGTTGCACAATACTTCTGGGTCTCTCTCTTGCTCTCTCTCTTACAAACACACTTTCTTCTCACTCTGTCCTTCCTTGTACTGTACATCCCACCTCATCAATTCCACCCTCTTTCTCCTCTGATGCTCTGTCTCCAGTGAGTCCACTTCTCATTCATTGACACCCCCCACACTGTGTGGCCATAATGATTTATGCAGATGCTGCCTGGTGATTAGGGCAGTGTGCATGCCTGACAGACAGACAGGCACACAGGAGCCTATGACATAGTTTTAATGCTGAGGCCATGATATTTCAGCAGTCCTTAAAAAATACCTTCACTCCCCCTCTTAGAAATGTCCCTTTCCCCATGTCCCCACCCACTGGGCACCCACTGGTTGAGTCAATGGTGTTTTAAACATAATTTGTCAATGTGGAATCAACCAGTACTGTTTTTGAGATTAAGGTAAAACTTAAATACATTGACTTAACCTGAGTTAACAGGTTGTTACATCAATCTAATTCCAACATAATCATCAGAACTATGTACAGTGGGGCAAAAAAGTATTTAGTCAGCCACCAATTGTGCAAGTTCTCCCACTTAAAAAGATGAGAGAGGCCTGTAATTTTCCTCATAGGTACACTTCAACCATGACAGACAAAATGAGAAAAAAAATCCAGAAAATCACATTGTATGATTTTTTATGAATTTATTTGCAAATTATGGTGGAAAATAAGTATTTGGTCACCTACAAACAAGCAAGATTTCTGGCTCTCACAGACCTGTAACTTCTTCTTTAAGAGGCTCCTCTGTCCTCCACTCGTTACCTGTATTAATGGCACCTGTTTGAACTTGTTATCAGTATAACAGACACCTGTCCACAACCTCAAACAGTCACACTCCAAAATCCACTATGGCCAAGACCAAAGAGCTGTCAAAGGACACCAGAAACAAAATTGTAGACCTGCACCAGGCTGGGAAGACTGAATCTGCAATAGGTAAGCAGCTTGGTTTGAAGAAATCAACTGTGGGAGCAATTATTAGGAAATGGAAGACATACAAGACCACTGATAATCTCCCTCGATCTGGGGCTCCACGCAAGATCTCACCCCGTGGGGTCAAAATGATCACAAGAACGGTGAGCAAAAATACCAGAACCACACGGGGGACCTAGTGAATGACCTGCAGAAAGCTGGGACCAAAGCAAAGCCTACCATCAGTAACACACTACACCGCCAGGGACTCAAATCCTGCAGTGCCAGACGTGTCCCCCTGCTTAAGCCAGTACATGTCCAGGCCCGTCTGAAGTTTGCTAGAGAGCATTTGGATGATCCAGAAGAAGATTGGAAGAATGTCATATGGTCAGATGAAACCAAAATAGAACTTTTTGGTAAAAACTCAACTCGTCGTGTTTGGAGGACAAAGAATGCTGAGTTGCATCCAAAGAACACCATACCTACTGTGAAGCATGGGGGTGGAAACATCAGGCTTTGGGGCTGTTTTTCTGCAAAGGGACCAGGACGACTGATCCGTGTAAAGGAAATAATGAATGGGGCCATGTATCGTGAGATTTTGAGTGAAAACCTCCTTCCATCAGCAAGGGCATTGAAGATGAAACGTGTCTGGGTCTTTCAGCATGACAATGATCCCAAACACACCGCCCGGGCAACGAAGGAGTGGCTTCGTAAGAAGCATTTCAAGGTCCTGGAGTGGCCTAGCCAGTCTCCAGATCTCAACCCCATAGAAAATCTTTGGAGGGAGTTGAAAGTCCGTGTTGCCCAGCAACAGCCCCAAAACATCACTGCTCTAGAGGAGATCTGCATGGAGGAATGGGCCAAAATACCAGCAACAGTGTGTGAAAACCTTGTGAAGACTTACAGAAAACGTTTGACCTCTGTCATTGCCAACAAAGGGTATATAACAGTATTGAGATAAACTTTTGTTATTGACCAAATACTTATTTTCCACCATAATTTGCAAATGAATTCATTAAAAATCCTACAATGTGATTTTCTGGATTTTTTTTTCTCATTTTGTCTGTCATAGTTGAAGTGTACCTATGATGAAAATTACAGGCCTCTCATATTTTTAAGTGGGAGAACTTGCACAATTGGTGTCTGACTAAATACTTTTTTGCCCCACTGTATATGTTGAAATTGCATTGAACTTTTTTTTCATCCTATGTGTTTTGTACTGAGTGTATAACACATTAGGAACAACTGCTCTTTCTATGACAGACTGACTAGGCAAATCCAGGTGAAAGCGACGTTATGATCCCTTATTGATGTCACCTGTTACATTTATTTCAATCAGTGTAGATGAAGGGGAGAAGACCGGTTAAAGAAGAATTTTTAAGCATTGAGACAATTGAGACATGGATTGTCTGTGTGAATGGGCAAGAAAAAATATTTAAATGCCTTGGAGCGGGGTAGTAGGTGCCAGACGCACCGGTTTGAGTGTGTCAAAGACTGCAACGCTGCTGGGTATTTCACACTCAACAGTTTCCCGTGTGTATCAAGAGTCGTCCACCACCCAAAGGACATCCAGCCAACCTGACGATTTGAGGGCAAAAGGGGGTCCATCTCAATATTACGAAGGTGCTCCTAATGTTTTGGACACTCAGTGATTGGGTGGTTGAAATTATGTTGAGTTTTAGATGTGATTAGATATATTTTATTTGACCTTGTTTCAATGTTGATATTAAAATGGTATGTTTGAATCAGCATCATTGTTTCAACGTCATGCTATCGAACTAGCCTAGGCAGCCAATAGTGGCCGCTAGATCTGCACTGTCTTCTAGGCTTGATGTGCATTCCCGGTAATACACTCGTGTCCCCTGTGGACCGGCTTTTACATAAAGCATCCTTCATTCAGTCTGCAAAGTTTTTCAAGCCTAGAACGCGGTGTGCAAGATCCTGATTTGTCAGAAATTCCCAAAATGGTGGTGGGAAATGGGGTTTTATTAAGACAGTACACATATTTTTGCCTTTGCAACCTGAATGGATGATTCTTTATGTACAAGCCGGTCCACAGGTCCATTCAGGTTGCGAGTGTATTACCGTGAATGCATATCAATCCTATCAATCCTTCACGTCTCTATCTCTTTTACCTTTGGATATTGTATTTTATATATGTTATTCACATTATACAGTGTATTGTCTATCCAAGCAGAATATACATCTTCAAATGTTAATATTTGGTTGCGTTCAAAATTCATTGTCCAGTTGGTCTACAAATTAATGATTGATATGTTGGGTTCACGTCTTTTTTCTTTTACAATGCTGGTTGAAATTAGATGAAAACAGTACCGGTTGATGCCTTTTTCAACGTCACAATACGTCACAATATGTATGTGGACACATTACATGAAAACAACATTGATCAAACAGTGGTTGCCCAGTGGGTGGAGTCTTGGAGGGAAGGACATTTCTAAAAGAGGGATTGGGGGGCATTTTTTGAATACCTTCAGTCTGCCACCTCCAGGTGACAATATAATTCTGATTCCTCCAGTGAATATTATACAGTATTTCAACGTTGATTCAACCAGTGTGTGCCCAGTAGGCAGGCTCCCCACTGCAGCCTGGCTTGGCACTGCATCTCCTCAGAGAATAGATTGCTCCAATAACAGAGGTAGTGCATTGCGCCATTCTCCAGCCCAGATTGATCTGACTGTGTAAGGCACTTGGTTAAGCATATGAGCCATCGATCTGTCTGCCAGAGCATAAAGTGGGATTTCAGGGCCATAAAACATTCTGATGCAATATAGCTGGACTGAAGACAATGCAGGGGCATTCAGTGGTTAATGTTTTCATTCACATGCTGTGATGTTTTTCTTAGAATCTGAGCTATGATGGGGATTTTAAACTGTCCCCAGGTGAAATGGCTCACTTTGCATGGTCAGTGGATGTGACTGTAATTCCGTGTAGGGTGATAACGTGGGAAAGTCAACCTGAGCATCCACAAATCAAGATAGTCATTTCCAAATGATACCACGTTCATAATTATCCTTAAGGTCTATATCAGCCCTCTCCAACCCTGTTCCTGGAGAGCTACTGTTCCTGTAGGTTTTCACTCCAACCCTAATCTAGTGCACCTGATTCTAATTATTAGCAGTTTGATCACATGTATCTGGTTAGTTACAACTGGGGTTGGAGTGAACTGACAGGAGGGTAGCTCTCCGGGAACAGGGTTGGAGAACCCTGGTCTATATGCTGGAGTTCAGGCTTTATTTGAAAAGTTTAAGTAGGAAATTGCATGAATTTGGACCATTACAGACAATGTGTCCAAGTCTGGGGGAAAAAAGCTTTCGGTGTCGCAGAGCTTGTTTTTCCATTCACAGCTATCCCCCAGTATTAGTTATGAAGATGAGACATTAATGAAGCAATACAGACCAAATTCAGGTGTCTACAGACCAAATTTGAGTGTCTATAGACCAAATTTGAGGGAGGTAACTGGGACAGACAATGTGACATCCATAATGTTTTTTAGGAAAGGTTTTTGTAAAACATGCACCTTACATCGGATCATCAACTTTTTCTGTAAAGCTAAGGTTGCATTCTCTCTTTTCATTATCAGTACCCCTTTCCAGCGTTATGATATCCGTAATCCATAACGGTTGTGGATGTGATGGGTATTGATGCATCATGTCTTAGCTTCAGAATGTTGTGCATACACCACATTGTTTGTGCCGGTTCTGAGATGTATTCTTCAGATGTTTTACTGAAGCAAATGTTGATATGATGTGAAAATGATGTGTTCTAGGTAATATTTCTCATATATGACAGTACTATTCTTTAGATAGAGAGATGAGAACAGGCTCAGTATTTTTCAAATGAAAGCGCCCCCGCCCCTGAATAAATCCAGTGTCCAGAAAAGAGCAAAGAGAAATGACAGTCCATCATTACTGTAAGACATGAAGGTCAGTCAATTCGGAAAACTTGAAACTGAAACTGGCTCTCATGAGGACCGCCACAGGAAACGAAGACCCAGAGTTACCTCTGCTGCAGAGGATCATTTCATTAGAGTTCAATGCACCTCAGATTGTAGTCCAAATAAATGCTTCACAGATTTCAGGTAACAGACACATCTCAACAGCAACTGTTCAGAGGAGACTGCATGAGTTAGGCCTTCATGGTCGAATTTCTGCAAAGAACCCACTACTAAAGGACACCAATAAGAAGAGACTTGCCTGGGCCAAGAAACATGAGTGATGGACATTAGACCAGTGGAAATCTGTCCTTTGGTCTGATGAGTCCAAATTGGAGATTTTTGGTTCCAACTGCTGTGTCTTTGTGAGACGCAGAGTAGGTGAACGAATGATCTCTGCATGTGTGGTTCCCACCGTGAAGCATGGAAGAGGAGGTGTGGGGGTGATTTGCTGGAGACTCTGTCTGTGATTTATTTAGAATTCAAGGCACACTTAACCAGCATGGGTACCACAGCATTCTGCAACAATATGCCCTCCCATCTGGTTTGGAGGGGAGTGATGGTGCTTCATCAGATGACCTGGCCTCCACAATCACCCGACCTCAACCCAATTGAGATGGTTTGGGATGAGTTGGACCACAGGGGGAAGGAAAAGTGTGTGCAAAGCTGTCAAGGCAAAGGGAGGTTACTTTGAAGAATCTAAAATCTAAAATAATATTTTATTTGTTTAACATGTTTTTAGATACTACATGATTCCATGTGTGTTATTTCATAGTTTGGATGTCTTCACTATTATTCTACAATGTAGAAAATAGTAAAAATAAAGAAAAACCCTTGAATGAGTAGTTGTGTCCAAACTTTTTACTGCTACTGTATATATGACCTATTCGGTTGTGGTGTCTGGCCTTGTATCCTATTCAGACTACCTGTAATTATGCAATCCTAATGTACTATGCCTTTTTTCTGACATTTTAAAAACATTCCAAATGACACATCTATTTTGTATTAGATTTTGACCAAGACATCTTTAAAATGTTAATGTCTATTTCAGACTCTGTAACGTCCATAACGGAGGGTGTAATATCCATAACGGTAGTTTTTTTAATCGAAAGTAATCATTGAAATGACAATCTTTTCAAAATAATAGTTTTTGTGGTCAGCCAAACCTTTCCTTTGAAATGCCTAGTCATGTTTTGACCTAAGACTTACAAACTCAGACTTATAATAATATATTCAGTCTCCCCAATAAGCTTTTCCATTTCATGTAACATCCATAACGCATCTTATTTGCATTATTTCTCCAACAAACCAATATTTAGAAGTCAGCTTTTTGGGGTATACACTCCCTCGAAGGGGTACTATAGACACACTTGTCAAATGGCCGACTCTCTTCTCTGTATACATCAATGATTTCGCTCTTGCTGCTGGTGAGTCTCTGATCCACCTCTATGCAGATGACACCATTCTGTATACTGCTGGCCCTTCTTTGGACACTGTTAACAACCCTCCAGGCAAGCCTCAATGCCATACAACTCTCCTTCCATGGCCTCCAATTGCTCTTAAATACAAGTAAAACTAAATGCATGCTCTTCAACCGATCGCTGCCTGCACCTGCCCGCCTGTCCAACATCACTACTCTGGACGGCTCTGACTTAGAATACGTGGACAACTACAAATACCTAGGTGTCTGGTTAGACTGTAAACTCTCCTTCCAGACCCACATCAAACATCTCCAATCCAAAGTTAAATCTAGAATTGGCTTCCTATTTCGCAACAAAGCATCCTTCACTCATGCTGCCAAACATACCCTTGTAAAACTGACCATCCTACCAATCCTCGACTTCGGCAATGTCATTTACAAAATAGCCTCCAATACCCTACTCAACAAATTGGATGCAGTCTATCACAGTGCAATCTGTTTTGCCACCAAAGCCCCATATACTACCCACCATTGCGACCCGTACGCTCTCGTTGGCTGGCCCTCGCTTCATACTCGTCGCCAAACCCACTGGCTCCATGTCATCTACAAGACCCTGCTAGGTAAAGTCCCCCCTTATCTCAGCTCGCTGGTCACCATAGTATCACCCACCTGTAGCATGCGCTCCAGCAGGTATATCTCTCTGGTCACCCCCAAAACCAATTCTTTCTTTGGCCGCCTCTCCTTCCAGTTCTCTGCTGCCAATGACTGGAACGAATTATAAAAATCTCTGAAACTGGAAACACTTATCTCCCTCTCTAGCTTTAAACACCAACTGTCAGAGCAGCTCACAGATTACTGCACCTGTACATAGCCCACCTATAATTTAGCCCAAACAACCACCTCTTTCCCTACTGTATTTATTTATTTAATTTATTTATTTTGCTCCTTTGCACCCCATTATTTTTATTTCTACTTTGCACATTCTTCCACTGCAAATCTACCATTCCAGTGTTTTACTTGCTATATTGTATTTACTTTGCCACCATGGCCTTTTTTTGCATTTTCCTCCCTTATCTCACCTCATTTGCTCACATCGTATATAGACTTGTTTATACTGTATTATTGACTGTATGTTTGTTTTACTCCATGTGTAACTGTGTCGTTGTATGTGTTGAACTGCTTTGCTTTATCTTGGTCAGGTCACAGTTGTAAATGAGAACTTGTTCTCAACTTGCCTACCTGGTTAAATAAAGGTGAAATAAAATAAAAATAAAAAATGTTTCATTTCAACATTTTTTTGTCAATTCTGTGAGACATTAAAGTTGTTTAGATTTTTGCATGCAAATGTAATGTTCATAACGCAGGAATCCCCCTTAACAATTGACTGTTGGTGATAAGCATCTTGGTGAGTAAGGGGTTGATTGTTCCACACTGTACATGGAATTGATCTGCTTATATGCTCAGCTGCTGATGTGTCAAAAGATTAGGATATAGCTACATACAATTGACTTCAGGGTCAGTCTTGTGACATGAAATTGAATCGGTCTCACGTGAATCTGTCTCAGCTGTTTTATAGGCTCCATTGTTTTGAAATCGGACATTGTGTTTGGGTCTGAGGAGACTCTGAATCCCACTTGGTGTCAGCCAAGTGAAGTCAATCCAGTCACACATTCACTTCAGCGAAGCCACAGCACCATTTACAGCTTCACAAAGACTTATTAAGTCTCTAAAGATCACCATTAGTAAAGCTTGTTTTCCCAGTCTGGATTTTGTTTTTTGCGTTGTCTGTCGGGTTAAGCTGTCTGTCTGGAAAGACCAATCCAGAGAGGTCTGCATTTCCTTTCCCCTCGTTCTTGTCTGGAAGGACCAGACACCAGCCAGGAGAAGATTGACTGGGGAAGTTGTGTGGAAATTCACTTCTGATTGCAGCCAAGCCACAGAAAATAGAGAGTGAGGCGGGGTGGCAGTCTGGGAGGGGTAGGACTGGCACAATACAGTGGGGTGCCATTTGTTAAGCTCTCACTTCCACGTGGCAGTGAGCACATAATAACTTACATGGTCTCTGCTCTGCTGTTTATCTGTCATCAAACGTGATTGACAGAATGTATTACATACAATTGTAGAGACCATGCTACAGCCAGCCAGTCAGTGTTGATACCTAGAGCGACTGCTAGTAGGGTTATCAGAGGGATAGAAAAACACTGTCCGAGGGTGAGCGTGTGAACCTGACGCCCCGGATTTGTCTATCTTTGTAGTTCCTCAGAGGATCACAACTTTTACCCCGGACTCTACGACTCAAATTAGCCTCTTCAAATTAGTCTCTTTATCCTGGCGCGCCAGTCCTGTCTGACCTTGTTACCTCCACAGGAACTATAAGCTGCACTGTCTTCGGCCATCTGTTAGTGCTAAACAAACTACTTCACACCACTAGCCGTTGGGCCGGTAAGACGGCACTGGATCAAGGGATCTGATTGGTCGAGAACTCTTCCTGGAGGGAGGGATAAAGCACCATGAGTGGCAGGAGGTGGAAGACAGCACTCCATTGGACTTAGGGAGTCTAGAGGAGGAGGAGAAGGAGGAAGAGGAGGGAGGGAGGGAGGAGCACAATCTGAGTAGTGTGGGAGGTGTAAATCCAGTATGGATGAGCTGGCAAAGCGGACAGCCACTGTGAGTTTAGAGGTGGTGAAGAGGAGAAAGGAGAGAGGGAGGAAGGAGTCAGTCCCAGCCTTTGTTGCTGCCACTCAGGGGATGCTGTTAGCAAGATGGGGAGGAGTCTGAGGTAAGAGAGATTGGTGTTATAGTGGGACTCTGTGTGCAGTGTATGTGTGCCTGTGGATTGAACAAATCAAGTCAAATCAAATTATTCATCACATGCTTCGTAAACAACCGGTGTAGACTGACAGGGAAATGCTTACTTACTGTTAGTCTACACCTGTTTGTTTACGAAGCATGTGACAAATAACATTTTATTAGATTTGAACAGCAATGGAGGAGGTGGGGGGGAATCCTATTAGGCAGAGTACAGAAAAAGTCTGCCTAACTGCCCTGCTTATCAGGGTGTGTGAGAAAGAAGGAAGAGAAGGGGGGGACACATGTTGATCCTTGAATGTGCTATTATGAGGTTGTATTCTACGCAGTGTGCCTTTTTCAACAACCAGTTCAACATGTGGCTGTGTGATGTTATTAATATGAATGTCTATTGGTCTCTTTGTTTTACAAAAACTTTTGTGTCAACTGTTTTTTTTAATTGACTAGAATTGACAGATATGTTTTTTAAAATGTTATTGTCTACTTAGTTGCTAGTCTGTGAAAAACCAAGACAACCAGAAATTATTTTTGAGCCATCATGATTAAGGAGCAAGTGTATTTACATTTTTAAAAAATGTATTAATAAAATCTCCCTCAAATTCTCCTCCACCTGGTCACCAGGGGAGATTGATGTCTGTGATATATATATATTTTTTGAAAGCCATATGTATATTTTTAAAGTCTCATGGTTGTAATAGTCTCCAGCAGTCTGGTTGATGTCCTCAGTGAAATCCAGATGGATAACTTTTGAAAAACTGGGCCCTGGATTTATTCCACTTCATACGGGCCCAATTAACTATTTATACAGTGGCCTAGAGTGGCCTTTCCTTCATTTGTTCACGTCTGACTCCTGCCTCCTGACTACTTTGTATTCAATGACGTAAGCACGGGTCCTGTCCCCTGTCTTAAGAACAGGTATTTAACCTTGTTGTGTAATTCGGTACACTACATCTATAGTTTGCTTATTTCTGTATCTATGTAGTATTCATTTTTACATGCATATAAGGACAACAAAACGTCTCGGGGAAAGCCAACCAGATGTTATTTGTACTGAACTCTTTAAAAAAAAATTTTTTTAGCACCCCCCTTTTTGGTGCTTTTGTAAAACTGTCACCCAGCATTCTATTACACAAGTAGGTGTCCATTTCAGGTTGTTGTCAGTTACCTTGGCATTCACAGATAGTGTTACAACTTGTCTTGTGACTCGACTCTTCAACGCTCCTCTGTGTGTTCTGTAGTTAACACACAACCTTACTAGTCATGATTGACCAGTGTGTAGGGATAGCTGAGGTGAACTACTGTATGTGTTGTGGACTCAAACAGCAATGCTGTACAGTGGGTATCATAAATATTCACCCCCTTGGATTGTTTTCCACATTTTGTTGCGTTAGAAAGTGGGATTGAAATAAATTGAGGGTGCTGTGAGCGTTATTTAAGATACTCATCAAAGAGGTAAGGTTTCTGATGATTTCAAAAGATGGGCAGGGACTTCCTGTCCTGACTTTCTGGGGGAAGTTTGTTCCACCGTTGGGGTACCAGGACAGATAAGAACTTTGACTAGGCTGAGTGGGAACTGCCGAGAAACCAGAGGTGGCGGAATGGAGTGCTCGGGTGTAGGCTTTGAGCATAGCCTGAAGGTAAGGAGGGGCAGTTCCCCTTGCTGCTCCGTAGGTCTTGAAGATGATACAAGCTTCGACTGGAAGCCAGTGGAGTGTGCGGAGAAGCGGGATGACATGGATGAACTTAGGAAGGTTGAAAACCAGGCGGGCTGTGGCATTCTGGATAAGTTGCAGGGGTTTGATGGCACAAGCAGGGAGCCCAGCCAACAGAGAGTTGCAGTAGTCTAGACAGGAGCTGACAAGAGCTTGGATTAGGACCTGCGCCTCTTCCTGTGTGAGGAAAGATCGTACTCTATGAATGTTGTAGAGCATGAACCTGCAGGAGTGAGTCATTGCTTTGATGTTTGCGGAGAACGACAGGGTGTTGTCCAGGGTCAGGGGGTGGAAGAGTAGTTGAGTGTCAACCGCATAGCAATGATAAGAGAAACCATGTGAGGATATGACAGAGATGAGTGACTTTGTGTAAAGAGGAGAGGGCCTAGAACCAAGCCCTGTGGGAGCGAGAGTGAGATGATGCAGACACAGATCCTCTCCATAACACCTGGTAGGAGCGACCTGCCAGGGAGGATGCAATCCAGGAGTGTGCAGAGCCTGAGATGCCCAACCCTGAGAGAATGGAGAGGAGGGTCTGATGGTTCACAGTGTAAAAGGCAGCAGATAGATCTAGGAGGAACAGAGGAAAGCAAGTCCGCTTTGGCAGAGCAGAGAGCCTCTGTGACGCAGAGGAGAGTGGTCTCAGTTGAGTGAGCCACCTTGAAACCTGACAGGTTAGGGTCAAGAAGATTGTTCTGAGAGATAGAGAGAGAGTTGGTCAGAGACTGCATGCACAAGTGTTTTGGAAAGAAAATAAAGAATGGATACCGGTCTGTAGTCAGAGGGGAAGCAGGCAGTGGTCAGGGATGAGTTGATGAGGGAAGTGAGGAATGGGAGAAGGTCTCCAGATGGTCAGGAGGAGGGATGGGTTCAAGTGGGCAGGTTGTCGGGCGGCCGGACATCCCAAGTCACAGGGTTGTTCTGTGTGAGTGGGATCAGTGGACTCGGTAGGCTGAGTGAATGAGGAGCAGATGCCGTCCACCTTTTTAACAAAAAAATTAAAGTGCTTGACAAAGTCACCCACAGGGAGGGAGAGGAGGATTAAGGAGGGACGAGAAAGTGGAGGCATTTCCCAGGGTTGGAGGCAGAAGCTTGACATTTTGAGTGATAGAAAGTGGATTTTGTTAATATGTATACATTTTGTATATAGAGTCAAACAAATAATAAATATTTAAAAAAATAAAAAATATTTAAAGCGGCTTTAGCAGCCGGTATAGAGGTAGAGAGGAGGGAGCGAAAGCATGATAGATCCTCCGGAAGTTTATTTTTCCTCCATTTCCACTTAGCTGCCCGCAGCCCTGTTCTGTTCATGCAGTGAGACACTCGGCCACGGAGCAGGAGGTGAAGGTTGGGCCAGCTGGAAGGAAAGGGGACTGTGAGAGTCAAAGAATGCAGAAAGGGAGAAGAGTAGGGTCAAATAGACAGTCAGGAGACTGGAGGGAGAAGGACTTAGCAGAAAGAAGAGAGGATAGGATTGAGTGAGTAGGGTTGGAGGAAACAAAGTAGTGATCAGAGACATGGGGGGGGGTTGCAACTATACTTAAATATATATTAAATATCTGATGTGTTATTGTTACCATCTACTAATCAATTCTCTTCTTTAGGATACTTTCAGAAAGCTCCCTGGTATGTTTTGTTGAATCTGCTTGACTGAGGGACCTTACAGATGTACAGTATGGGTGAAAGATGAAGGGGTAGCCATTCAATAATGTCAACCCATATTATTTTACACCAAGTGAGTCCATGTAATTTATATGTAATTTGTTAAGCAAAATTGTACTCCAGAACTAATTTAGGCTTGCCTAAACAAAGAGAAATACTTATGCCACGACTATATTTTTGTTGATTCATTTTTTCCCCCGATTCATTTGTAGAATTTTCTTTTCACTTTGACATTATACAGTATTTTGTGCAGATCAAGCTATTTCAATCCCACTTTGTAATGCATAAAATGTGAAAAAAGTCCAAGGGCGGGAATACTTATGGTACATACTGTAGTTTAATATTTGGCACTGTGGAGGGCCCTACCTGCTTTCCTGAAATGCAGCCCTCTCTGTGCTGTTGTTCAGAGAGTGAAACAGGTTTATTCTTCCTGTCCTCAGGTTAGTGTATGACCCTGCTACGTTTGGTTGCATGTTCAGGATTCTCCACAGGACTTTTCTCTCTGACTTTATGGAGTATTTTGTGTGGCTCAATTTTGAAAAAAAAAGTATATTTCAATCCCACTCTGTAACGTGTTCAAAATGTGAAAAATATCCAAGGGTGGGTGAATACTTTATTATACCTACTGTACAGGGCTGAAAATGAAACTACACAGGGAGGCTCAGGCCAAAAGATGAGGGTAAATGGTGCTGGGGAATATGATTAGTAAGATGGTCACGTAGACTAACTGCAGTCAATTCAACAGGTTCGTAATCACAAAGGCCATGCATTTGTCACAGACATCTTCTCAGAACGCCCCTATCGGAGTACGTGTTTGTACGAGTGTGTGCGTCAATGTGGATCTCTCTGTGTAATTTACAATCTGCTGTCACCTTGACATTTCATTACATTTTCTACAGTGTGAGACCAGAGGCTGCTGTGTTGAATCACTAATAAATATTTTTCCCTTCTCTTTATAAAGGTTGTTGGACACAGTACAGGCCAAGGGTAGGTTAGATGATATACTTGTTTACAACTACTGGACAGGATCCCTCCCTTCCCTTCCCTGTGCTTTAGTGTGTCTCTGCAGTGACTGTGCAGTTATGGGTGTGTGAGGCGTATATGTGTGACTGCCCTCTACCATGCCTGGCACTTTCCCAGGAGAGTCATAACACAACCCTGCTTTTTCCTGGGATTTCGGATAGTCATGATCAGCCCCTGCATCGTCACTTATTTTAACTTAATATAATACATCAATAAAATCAGTTTAGCCTCAAATAAATAATGAAACATGTTCAATTTGGTTTAAATAATGCAAAAACAAAGTGTTGGAGAAGAAAGTAAAAGTGCAATATGTGCCATGTAAGAAAGCTAACGTTTCAGTTCCTTGCTCAGAACATGAGAACATATGAAAGCTGTTGGTTAATTTTAACATGAGTCTTCAATATTCCCAGGTAAGAAGTTTTAGGTTGTAGTTATTATAGGAATTATAGGACTATTTCCCTCTATACCATTTGTATTTCATATACCTTTGACTATTGGATGTTCTTATAGGCACTTTAGTATTGCCAGTGTAACAGTATAGCTTCCGTCCCTCTCCTCGCTCCTCCCTGGGCTCGAACCAGCAACACAACGACAACAGCCACCATCAAAGCAGCGTTACCCATGCAGAGCAAGGGGGACAACTACTAGAAGGCTCAGTGCGAGTGATGTTTGAAAAGCTATTAGCGCGCGCTAACTAGCTAGCCATTTCACTTCGGTTACACCAGCCTCACCTCGGGAGTTGATAGGCTTGAAGTCATAAACAGCGCAATGCTTGACGCACAACGAAGAGCTGCTGGCAAAACGCACAAAAGTGCTGTTTGAATGAATGTTTACGCGCCTGCTTCTGCCTACCGCCGCTCAGTCAGATACTTAGATACTTGTATGCGCAGTCAGATTATATGCAACGCAGGACACCCTAGATAATATCTAGTAATTTCATCAACCATGTGTAGTTAACTAGTGATTATGATTGATTAAATGTTTTTTTTATAAGATAAGTTTAATGCTAGCTAGCAACTTACCTTGGCTTACTGCATTCATGTAACAGGCAGTCTCCTTGTGGAGTGCAACAAGAGGCAGGTCGTTATTGCGTTGGACTAGTTAACTGTAAGGTTACAAGATTGGATCCCCGAGCCGACAATGTGAAAATCTGTCGTTCTGCCCCTGAACGAGGCAGTTATAACCCACCGTTCCTAGGCTGTCATTGAAAATAAGAATGTGTTCTTAACTGACTTGCCTAGTTAAATAAAGGTATATAAAAAATAAAAATACCGACAGAATAAGAACAAGTCTTCGATATTAATTACTAGTCTGCAGCTAGGAATTCTGTATCATTGAACGCGAAGAACGACATCCGCCGAAACATCCATCTATAACGAATGTCACTCTGAACTATCCCCTCTAACCACAACCAAGAGAGAGAAGGAGAGAGACGGACAATTCTACAAAAGACACAAACTTTTCACCAGCGATCAAGACGAGACACTGAGCGTAAATATATATATTGATTGCAATTGTTCCCGAATGAGTGAGCGTTCATGTGTAAAGGATTAGCATTTCAATTGTTATAATTATCACTCTGTAGTGACTTCTTACTCGACCCCCACTTCCCCTTTTGTCTAACAAGCCGCCATGCCGGTTTAGCCCACTAGGGCACATTCTCATTTCATGTAACCACATTTACCTTGTTTGTTTGTTTATGCATTTCTGTGAATTACGTAGTTAGTAATAAATAAATGATTTAAGACAATTGATGTATGGAGGACTCATAGTGAAGACTTGGTTCGTGCAGATAACCAACAATTTACGACGTTTGGAATGAGACTAACGTGAGGTAGAGTAAATAATCAGAAGACTATGCATCAGATATGAAAATATCTTAAAGGTTATATTAGGAAATTATAACCTTATAATCTGAATATTTTTCCTTGGTCCCAACTTCCTAGTTAATTAGTTACATGATTAATCAGTTGATCGCGTAATACTAATTACAGAGAATCTTTGATAAAAACTATAAGTCTTCAGTTAATGATAGTAAAGACACGACACTGCCCTTCTTGACACCAGGCCATCCTCCAAAATTCTTTGCCTCACTGTGCATGCAGATGCACTCACATCTGCCTGCTGCCATTCCTGAGCAAGCTCTGTACTGGTGGTGCAAGATACCGCAGCTGTATCAACTTTAGGAGACGCTTGCTGGACTTTCTTTCTTCACAACAATTGAAGTTCTTGATGATCCGATAAATGGTTGATTTAGGTGCAATCTTTTATTTATTTTTTGAATTTTACCCCTTTTTCTCCCCAATTTCGTGGTATCTTGTCTCATCGCTGGGTTGTGTATCGGAGGACGCATGACTTTCAACCTTCGTCTCCCCCGAGCCTGTACGGGAGAGACGAAGGTTGAAAGTCATGCGTCCGTTGTGTATCGGAGGCGCGCTAACCAAAGTCATGCGTCCTCCGATACACAACCCAACCAGCACTGCTTCTTAACACAGCGCGCATCCAACCCGGAAGCCAGCCGCACCAATGTGTCGGAGGATACACCGGCTCGGGAGAGACGAAGGTTGAAAGTCATGCGTCCTCCGATACACAACCCAACCAGCCGCACTGCTTCTTAACACAGCGCGCATCCAACCCGGAAGCCAGCCGCACCAATGTGTCGGAGGATACACCGTGCACCTGGCAACCTTGGTTAGCGCGCACTGCGCCCGGCCCGCCACAGGAGTCGCTGGTGCGCGATGAGACAAGGACATCCCTATCGACCAAGCCCTCCCTAACCCGGACGATGCTAGGCCAATTGTGTGTTGCCCCACGGACCTCCCGGTCGCGGCCGGTTACGTCAGAGCCTGGGCGCGAACCCAGGGACTCTGATGGCACAGCTGGCTGGCGCCCTTAACCACTGCGCCACCCGGGAGGCCCCTAGGTGCAATATCCTTGCCTGTGAAGCCCTTTTTGTGCAAAGCAATGATGACGGCACATGTTTCCTTGCAGGTAACCATGGTTGACAGAGGAAGAACAATGATTCCAAGCACCACCCTCCTTTTGAAGCTTCCAGTCTGTTATTTGAACTCAATCAGCATGACAGAGTGATCTCCAGCCTTGTCCTCGTCAACACTCACACCTGTGTTAACGAGAGAATCACTGACGTGATGTCAGCTGGTCCTTTTGTGGCAGGGCTGAAATGCAGTGGAAATGAGGGAAAGAGGGAATTTGGCAAAGAGGAACTTTTGCAATTAATTGCAATTCATCTGATCACTCTTCATAACATTCTGGAGTATATGCAAATTGCTATCATACAAACTGAGGCAGCAGACTTTGTGAAAATTAATATTTGTGTTCTTCTCAAAACTTTTAGCCACGACTGTATGTGTTAAGTGTTGACAGGGCTGTGGTTGATGAGTTTTTAATCAATTAGTCAGTTACAGGACGTGAGTACTCTATGCATGCACTTTCTCCAGCATTGCTCTATGCACAATTGTGCTCCACTGGTTGGTAACGATACAGCAGGACCTGATCCTGCTAACCATGATAGTAGGTTCAGAGGTACCAACCTTGAGCCTCACCCAAAATGACTGGGAGTAGCTGTTTCTGATGTCTGTGTTGCCTACAGTCACCTGCCCAGGGGGTCAGGGGAAAGCACCTAGACCATGGAGTCATGTGGTGATTCTGGTAGACAATGGCATGACCGAATCACCTCCCAGGTTATGCAAATGATCGGATCAGAGGTTTTTTATATAACATAACACACATTCGGCTCCTCCGAGACAAACTTAGGTGAACACACACAAACAAAAAATACACACCACACACACACACACACACACATTCAACCATGGATTCTGAATATCCTTCTGTGTCAGTTTGTTTGTTTGTTTTATTGTCTTTTTTCTAAATGGTCCTAATATATTATTGACTCTTTTTTTCTTTATCTTTGGCAGACTGAAAAGAAGCTGAGCATTGCAGCATGGCAAAGATGCCTGCCGATCATCCTCCAGCTTACTAACCCTCACCAAATGGACCCATTTAGTTTCATTTGGGGTTAGGAGGTTTAGGATAAGAGCACTAGTACTATCAAAGACCAAAAAAATACAAAAATTAGACAGAAGGCTCCACTGAGGCCAGTGTGGGGACCATGTCTAAGTCAGGCAAGATCCTGCACCTGTATGTGGAGGTGAGGTCTGTCCCAGGGAAGGAGCTGGAAGGTGGTGTGGAGGGGATGCACCCACTAGTGCTCCAAGTACCTGACATCCTACCTCGGTCCCAGTGCACCCCCAGCCACTCTACCTCCACCTCTACCTGTACCTGCACTTGCCCATCCACCTCCACCCCCAGCCCAGCCTCCATGTCCCCAGGGGTGTTGCATAAAGATGGGGGCAGCAGTCCCAGCCTCACCTCCAAGTCCTCCTCCAGACAATCTGTCAGTTTCCAGCTGGACCTACCGGACAACTCCGGACCGCCCACACACCACGAGCAGCGTCTGCCTTATGAGGGGATTGGTCAGCTGCTCTCCAATCTCCAGCCTGCACCCAATGGGCTGCAGCATGACAGTCTGGTGCTCGCCCGCTCCTCAGACATTGAGCACTACCACAGGAGGGTGCCCCTATCCCCTGCCTCCTCTGGGAGAATAACGTCCCCCTCGACTCCAACCAGTGGGCGCAGGTCCTACGATGGCTCTGGTGTGGGAGACGAGGGCAAGTGCTCTGTGGTCAGCTTTAGCTACATAGAGAAAGCCAGCATTAAGTCTGTGGACAGCCCCCGCAGTGCTGTGTGCCCAAGTGTACTTGAGAACCCTTTCAGTAGAGGTGTGGAGGAGGGGTATATGCCTGCCCACCTTAGGAAGAGGCTCAGTGACCCTGTGTGGTCGGATAGCTCCGGGAGCTCCAGCCCCAAACTGTCCTGTCCCACCTCGGGCAGGTCCCCCAGGAGCTCCCCCTGCCTCCGCAGGGCCACTCTGGACACTGTGGCCAGAGAGGCCACCTACAGGGCCATGGAGGAATTTGGCTCCCCGGAACTGAGGCGCAGACTGGCGGCCTACAGCCCAGACAGAAGCCCCAGCCTGCCTCGGTACTACCAGCAGCAGCCCCGCTGCCAGTCCTGGGGTGGGTCCCCGGTCCTGCCTAGGGGTTCCAAAACGCTGCCAATCAATGCACACCTCATAGACTCTGACAGGAACCGTGGTTTGAATGGCCTCCCCAGAAGCCCAGCTTCTCACCAGCTCTCTGTTCAAGCCAGGCAGTCCTACTACAACTTCACCATGTCCCCTTCCAGTGTTAGCTGCCACCATGGTGTCCAGAACCACAGGCTGTGGCTGGGGGACGAGAGCCCCAGGCTGTCCTCAAAATGTGGGGACCACAGCCCCAGGTTGGCCTGCAAGTTTGGGGACGAGAGCCCAAGGTTGTCTTCCAAGTTTCGCCCACCATTACCTGCAGGCAGGCCCACTGCAATTCAGCATGAAATACCAGCAAGCATGATTACCAGCACCCCAACCTCTTGCGACCAGAGGGCTAGCAGCCACACCAGCCACCGCACTCCTAGCGATAGCCCCTGCTTACCAAACAAGGTCAACTCCAAACAGTCAGGTCAGTCAAATGACAGCAAGCTGGGAGAGGGATTGAACCAGACGAGTGACAGAAGAAGTAACTCCCCAGCCACTAGCCCTCACATCGCCCGTAAGCTGGCGGAGGACGCAACCAAGCTGTCCACTATCTTCATGGACAGGGGGACTCCCTCCCCCACTCTGTCACAGGCTAACTCCACCAGGTCAGAGAGCCCCAAGTCTGGCTACATCTCCAGGGAGTCTCAACCCTACGCCACCCTCCAGGGCCAGGGTTCTCCAGCACAGCCCCACCCTGAAGCTAACACTCACACACACTTACAGGACCATAGGTGGACAGACAAGGAGTTTCTTAGAGCTGGACCCCACTCCAGAGAGTCTAGACCAGGTCAAGGACAGGGGCAAGCCTCCCCCCTCCTACTGCAGAAGGGAACCTCCTCCCCTGCTATGCCAGCTACGCTGCACCTGGTGGTAGCATCCCACAATCCTATCATAGACCCAAGGCTGCAGAGAGCTGAGCTGCTGACGAAAGACAGCCCCACCCTGCACCGCCACCAGCCCCCGCAGTACATGGGAGACCGAGGCTCCCCCAGCCTGGAGAGGAGACCGTATGACACCCGCTTCGACAGAGGGGGTCCGAGGGACAACCCGGAGAGCAGCAGGCGCCTGATTATAGGACTTGACATGGAGCCGCCAGAGAGCTGGAGCTCCAGGATGCAGCAGTGGAGGGAGAATGGGTCCGTTGCGGACAGGGAGGAGTCCTATAGTGAGAGTCCGACTGCTGATGGTGATGAAGTGTATGTGGTGACCAAGGAGGAGCTGCAGCAGAGAAGTAATGGTGCAGCTGTGTTGGGGTATCAGGGGTATAAACATGGAGTAAACAGGGAACAGAGGGGGGAGACCCAGGACCATAGTGGGGCACTGGGGTCCTCCCAAAGCTCCAGTGGAGTGACAGGCAGTCTGGGGGAGAGCACTCAGCCAGAACGGGACTGTCTCTCTCCAGAGACATCCAGCCAGTCCAGCCAGAAGAGCAATGACACTGAAGAGACAGCATCTGGGATGCAGGTGTGTGTGTGTGTGTGTGTGTGTGTGTGTGTGTGTGTGTGTGTGTGTGTGTGTGTGTGTGTGTGTGTGTGTGTGTGTGTGACTGTTTACAAGTGTACATTATACCTTATATATCACCTACTCAATCATTCTCATTGTCTGTTGTGTTGTAGTCGGAAAGCGGATCCTCTGTGCTGGGCCCATCCTTGCACTCCCAGAAGATTGCCCGTGCCAAATGGGAGTTCCTGTTTGGACAGCCCATAGAGGACAGCCATGATTCTAAAGGTGGGTGGTCCTGAAAGAGATCTAATGCTGCGTTCATAGCCAAGTGGGAAGGTGGTATTTACCATATAAACTCAGCAAAAAAAGAAACATCCTCGCACTGTCACCTGCATTTACTTTCAGCAAACTTAACATGTGTAAATATTTGTATGAACATAACAAGATTCAACAACTGAGACATAAACTGAACAAGGTCCACAGACCTGTGACTAACAGAAATTGAATAATTTGTCCCGGAACAAAGGGGGGGTCATCAAAAGTTTTTTTCTTTTTATATTTAAAAAAGTAACAGTCAGTATCTGGTGTGGCCACCAGCTGCATTAAGTACTGCAGTGCATCTCTTCCTCATGGACTGCACCAGAATTGCCAGTTCTTGCTGTGAGATGTTACCCCACACTTCCACCAAGGCACCTGCAAGTTCCCGGACATTTCTATGGGAAATGGCCCTAGCCCTCACCCTCCGATCCAACAGGTCCCAGACGTGCTCAATGGGATTGAGATCCGGGCTCTTCGCTGGACATGGCAGAACACTGACATTCCTGTCTTGCAGGAAATCACCCACAGAACGAGCAGTATAGCTGGTGGCATTGTCATGCTGGAGGGTCATGTCAGGATGAGCCTGCAGGAAGGGTACCACATGAGGGAGGTGTATGTCTTCCCTGTAACGCACAGCATTTAGATTGCCTGCAGTGACAACAACCTCAGTCCAATGATGCTGTGACACATCGCCCCAAACCATGACGGACCCTCCACCTCCAAATCGATCCCGCTCCATTGTACAGGCCTCGGTGTAACGCTCATTCCTTTGACGATAAACACAAATCTGACCTTCACCCCCGGTGAGACAAAACCGCGACTCGGGTTTGTGCCCATAGGCGACGTTGTTGCCGGTGATGTCTGGTGAGGACCTGCCTTGCAACAGGCCTACAAGACCACAGTCCAGCCTCTCTCAGCCTATTGCGGACAGTCTGAGCACTGATGGAGGGATTGTGCGTTCCTGGTGTAACTCAGGCAGTTGTTGTTGCCATCCTGTCCCGCAGGTGTGATGTTCGGATGTACTGATCCTGTGCAGGTGTTACACGTGGTCTGCCACTGCGAGGATGATCAGCTGTCCGTCCTGTCTCCCTGTGGCGCTGTCTTAGGCGTCTCACAGTACGGACATTGCAATTTTATTGCCCGGCCACGTCTGCATTGCTCATGCCTCCTTGCAGGATGCCTAAGGCACGTCAACGCAGATGAGCAGGGACCCTGGGTATCTTTCCTTTGGTGTTTTTCAGAGTCAGTAGAAAGGCCTCTTTGGTGTCCTACGTTTTCATAACTGTGACCTTAATTGCCTACCGTCTGTACTCTGTTAGTGTATTAATGATCGTTCCATAGGTGCATGTTCATTAATTGTTTATGGTTCATTGTTTCCCATGTTTGTTCAGTGTTTAAACCCTTTACAATGAAGATCTGTGAAGTTATTTGGATTTTTACGAATTATCTTTGAAAGACAGGGTCCTGAAAAAGGGACGTTTCTTTTTTTGCTGAGTTTTACTACGGGGAAAAATCTACTTGAACATCGCTCCAACTGGTTATTAGTAGTGGGAAACAAAGGACATCCAGCCAACTTGACACAACTATGGGAAGCATTGGAGTCAACATGGGCCAGCATCCATGTGGAACACTTGGAACACTCAACAACTTGTAGTCCATGCCCTGACAAATTGTGACTGTTCTGAGGGCAAAAGGGGTGCAACTCAATAGTCGGAAGGTGTTCCTAATGTTTTGTGCACTCAGTGTACATGAAAGCTGTTCTTTTAGTTTGTGGTTGGCACAGCTTGTTGGCCATTAGCCAATCAGCGTTTCTCAAACTAGTTCAAAACACGTAAATGCATCCAACTGGGAATTACTATCTTCCCACTTGGTTATGGATGCAGGATTTGCCTCACTGTCTTACTCTTCCTCCTCCATTTCGGACTTCCTAGTTCGTCAGCCCCTTCTCGTAAACAAGCAGCTACTTTCACAATACTCTTGTAATCCAATTAGCTCTGGCTAGCTTTGGCTTTAGCGCCATCATGGCCTGGCATCAGCTCTGTCCTTATTAAAGTCGGACTCTCTTCCTTCACAAACAAACACTTTCTTTGTTTACCTTTATTGATAGTTTAGAGTCTAGACATCTCAGCCTCATACACAGCTAATCTGTTTCCTGTTAAGTATTTGGACTTTAGAGAATCTGTTCCCTTGATTTTGATGACATTTTCTATATCTCTGCATCTCTCTCACTCATTTTCCTTCCTTCCCTATTATGTTACAGTACTCAGTTCATCCCAGACAGTCTGTTATAGGTCCCAAAACAGTGAATGACCATAAACACTACCACCGTAATAACAATCTATACATTTAGAACAGGTCATTTTATTACATTTGCATGTTTTTAGAACAGGTCATTTTACTAAGTGCTACCAAACGTTGAATGTTATTACCGTAGTCAGTCCACTCAATACTCAATCATAATGGAATACAATCTCAAAATGACTACTGAGCTTTAGAACAGGACTTTTTTTTAAACCAGATTTGCATGGTTTTTAGAACAGGCTAATTGTTCTATATTATTCCTACTCACTTTTACATGCTCTGTTTGTCTCTTTTGATATCCCAGACTCCTCTCAAGCCCCCCCGAGTGGGACCTCCAGTGAGTCTCCCTTGCCCACCTCCTCCCTGCTCCTGAAGCCCACAGGTCACTGGAGGGGATGGGATGATGAGAGTCAGAGTTTATCCTATCACGATGTCCAGCAGGTGGTGGATTTGGTGACTCCGCCCCCGGTCTCTGTGGTTGGCTTCTCGCCCAAGACGGGCATCATCCGGAGAGCCATCAACTACGCTGAGACAGACTTAGATGCTGTGCCCCTGAAATGCTATAGGGAAACAGACCTAGATGAGGTGATATTGGCTGAGGCCGAGAGAGAGCAGGAGGAGGTGGACTCCGCCTTTGGGAGTAACCGCAGTGTGCTCGGCACCTCTGCCTCCAGCGCCAGTACCATAGTACGCACTGACGGAGAGGAGGACGAGTTGGAGGAGGACGAGCTGGAGGAGGAAGAGGAGGAGGTGGTGAGCTGGGCCAGTGTGAGGATGCAGGGGGATAAGAAGAGACAGCATGCCACCCAGGAGGACAATCAGGTGTACAGTCTCCTGCTGAAGGGGTGAGATATTCACTGCAGCTCAGACACACCATACCCTGTAGTCAGTATGTAAAGCATTTATAGAGACACAAATATAGTAGATATTTGCCAATCAGATACCTCATGTGTTCCTAATACATTCTACATGGTGTCTTCCTGTAGTTGTCCCCTGGACCACATATCGGATGCCCAGTCAGCCCTGAAGTCCTCCATCTCAGTGACTAGCCCTCGCAGGACCTCAGTGGATAGCCTGGACTCCTTCAGCCGCCACTTCGAAAGGATCATTGAGTCTCACCGAGCAAAGGGCACCTCCTACAGCAGCCTGGACAGCGTTGACCTCTTGACCTCCAGCGGCCCACCCATATTCACCTTTGACCTGCCCACCCTCACCCCTAAGATCCAAAGCCAAATTTGTGAGAGTGCTCGTCATATCATCGAGCTGAGTTTTGCCCCCCTGGCCCATCCAGAGCTCCCCAGTGTGTCTGACCCCACATGCTCTGAGAACACCCTGGCCCCCACAGGAAAGGGGCTCAGTAGCACCTCTGAGCAGGATTATACGTCAGGAGGGAAGTCCCGGTTGGAGAAAGACTGCTTGCGAACTAACTTAGGCTTGCCTTTCATCAGGTGAGTGACAGACAAACGTGGACAGTGGACATCTTAAGGTCTGCTTCATTTAGACCCTTTTGTATCAGATTCTCTGCAGTGTCCGTGCAGGAGAAAGTGGTCGCACGCGCACACACACACGCACACACAGCTGCAGTCACAACATTTTAACAATCTCTAAAGGATCGTTTAGCTGTGACATCTCTTGAGTGCATTTTTGTGTTTGTTTGCCATTGTCCGCAGGGGCGTGTGCTGGTGATGGTGGCAACACATTTTGTTATATGAAGATCCTATTATAAGATATAGGATCATATTATGCAGTTTCATAATGATAAACAGCTTATGCTGCATTGGTAATACATCTCTTTACTGCTGTTAGATGACCACTGTCACTAAAATCTCATGCCATGTGTTGTCCCTGGAATGGCTGTTCCCAATTACTTCGATTACATTTAGATGTTTAGGGCCTATAATCTAAACATGTGTGACTGGCATATGTTTGGTCTGGCATTTCCAATATTGACAGACAGTGTCTGCTTTGCATACAGCTGTTTTGATCAGAATATGACTGATCTGACCAAATGAACTGTGTAGACATACACTACATGACCAAAAGTAGTTGGTCCCCCCTTTGCTGTTATAACAGCCTTCACTCTTCTGGGAAGGCTTTTCACTAGATGTTGGAAAATTGCCGCGGGAACTTGCTTCCATTCAGCCACAAGTATTAGTGAGGTCGAGCACTGATGTTGGGTGATTAGGCCTGGCTCGCGGTCGACGTTCCAATTCACTCCAAAGGTGTTCAATGGGGTTGAGGTCAGGGCTCTGTACAGGCCAGTCAAGTTCTTCCACACTGATCTCGACAAACCATTTCTGTGTGGACCTCACTTTTTGCACGGGGGCATTGACATGCTTCCACAAAGTTGGAAGCACAGAATCGTGTAGAATGTCATTGTATGCTGTAGCGTTAAGATTTCTCTTCACTGGAACTAAGGGGTGTAGCCCGACCCATGAAAAACAGTCCTAGACCATTAATCGTCCTCCACCAAACTTTACAGTTGGCACTATGCATTGGGGCAGGTATCGTTCTCCTGGCATCCGCCAAACCCAGATTCATCTGTTGGACTGCCAGATGGTGAAGCGTGATTCATCACTCCAGAGAAGGCTTTTCCATTGCTCCAGAGTCCAATGGCGGCAAGCTTTACACCACTCCAGCCAACGCTTGCCGATCTTAGGCTTGTGTGTGGCTGCTCTGTCATTGAAACCCATTTCATGACGCTCCCGACGAACAGTTATTAGGCTGACGTTGCTTCCTGAGGCTGTTTGGAACTCTGTAGTGAGTGTTGCAACCGAGGAGTGATGATTTTTACAGGCTTCAGCACTCGTGTGTCCCGTTCTGTGAGCTTGTGTGACCTACCACTTCACGGCTGAGGCGTTGTTGCTCCTAGACGTTTCCACTTCACAATAACAGCACTTACAGTTGACTGGGGCAGCTTTAGCAGAAATTCGACGAACTGACTTGTTGGAAAGTTAACACCCTATTACAGTGCCACATTGAAAGTCACTGAGCTCTTCAGTAAGGCCGTCATACTGCCAATGTTTGTCTATGGAGATTACATGGCTGTGTGCTTGATTTTATATACCTGTCAGGAACGGGTGTGGCTGAAATAGCCAAATCAACTAATTTGAAGGGGTGTCCACATACTTCTTTTGTGTGAGTATGGTATACTTTATATGCCTGTGAAACTCAACCGCAGAAATTCAGTTGTACCACTAGATGAGGCCAGAGAGCCACTGTTTCTTTTGTTGTTTATCCACAAATGAGTTTTGAGTACCGTATTGTCTGTAACATGGAGGGATTGAGTTGTGGTTTGAATTCCTGTGATTTGGGCTCAGCGGTATGATACCTCTTTGGTTAAAGTATTGGTGTGGACTTTTGATTGGATGTGTGTGCCTGATGATTTACTTGAAAAGTGAACAAGTGTAATGTAGAGTAACTAAATTGGTGTAATTTTCATTGCAGTTATTTTAATTTGTTTACGAGACAAATTCTATTAATATGGGCCTGAGAAAATCTAGGTACTCGGGCCCTCCTAATGAATGTTCATATACAGTATGCATACGTGTACATTATGTTAAACAAATAATGAGTATACCAAACATGAGGAACACCTTCCTAATATTGAGTTGCACCACCCCGCCCTCCCTTCCACAGGGATGCTGGTCCATGTTGACCCCAATGCTTCCCAGAGTTGTGTCAAGTTGGCTGGATACACACGTGAAACTGTTGAGCGTGAAAAACCCAGCAGCGTTGCAGTTCTTGATACAAGCTGATGCGTCTGGCACCTACTGCTATATCCATTTCAAAGGCCCTTAAATATTTTGACTTGCCCATTCACCCTCTGAATGGCATAGACACAATCCATGTCTCAATTGTCTGAAGGCTTAAAAATCCTTCTTTAACTTGTCTCCTTCACTTCATATCAGTGTAGATGAAGAGGATTTAACAATTGGGATCATAACTTTCACCCGGTCAGTCTGTCCTGGAAAGAGCAAGTGTTCTTAATGTTTTGTACACTCAGTGTATGTTCTACAGTATGTGTAGACCGACTCATATCCATTGTATCTTCCCATCCAGTTCAAATCAAATCAAAATTTAACGGCCACATACACATGGTTAGCAGATGTTATTGCAAGTGTAGTAAAATGCTTATTCTTCTAGATCCGAAGGTGCAACAGTATCTAACAGGTAATATCTAACAAAACCTAATACATACAATCTAGTAAAGGAATGGGATGAGAATATATAAGTATAAAATATATGGATGAGCAGTGACAGAGCGACTAAGATGCAATAGATAGTATAGTATATACATATTAGATGAGTAATGCGAGATGTGTAAATATTCTTAAAGTGGCATTATTAAAGTGACTAGTGTTCCATTTATTAAAGTGGCCAATGATATGAAGTCTGTAGGTAGGCAGGCGCCTCTCTGTGCTAGTGGTGGCTGTTTAACAATCTGATGGCCTTGAGATAGAAGCTGTTTTTAAATCTCTCTGTCCCAGCTTTGATGCACCTGTACTGACCTCGCCTTCTGGATGGAAGAGGGGTGAACCGGTTGTGGCTTGGGTGGTTATTGTCCTTGATCATCTTTTTTGCCTCCCTGTGACATTGGATGTTGTAGGTGTCCTGGAGGGCAGGTAGTTTGCCACCGGTGATGCGTTGTGCAGACCGCACCATATTCTGGAGAGCCCTGCTGTTGTGAGCGCTGCAGTTGCCGTACCAGGCTGTGATAGATCCCGACAGGATGCTCTCAATTGTGCACCTGTAAAAGTTCAGAATTGTTTTTCACCCTCCTGTGGTTGAAGAGGTGCTGTTGCTCCTTCTTCACTACACTGTCTAGGTGCGTGGACCATTTCAGTTTGTTGGTGATATGTACATCAAGGAACTTTCCACCTTCTCCACTGTTTCCCATTGGTGTGGATAGGGGGGTCCTCCCTTTGCTGTTTACTGAAGTCCACAATCATCTCTTTTGTTTTGCTGACATTGAGTGAGAGGTTATTTTCCTGACACCACACTCCGAAGGCCCTCACCTCCTCCCTGTAGTCTGTCTCGTCGTTGTTGTTAATCAAGCCTACCACTGTAGTGTCGTCTGCAAACTTGATGATTGAGTTGGAGGCGTGCATGGCCACGCAATCGTGGGTGAACAGGGTGTACAGGAGAGGGCTGAGAACGCACCCTTGTGGGGCCCCAGTGTTGAGGATCAGCAGAGTGGAGATGTTGTTTCCTACCTTCACCACCTGAGGGCGGCCCGTCGGGAAGTCCAAGACCCAGTCGCACACGGCGGGGTCGAGACCTAGGGTCTCAAGCTTAATGATGAGTTTGGAGGGTACTATGGTGTTGAATGCTGAGCTGTAGCCAATGAACAGCATTCTTACATAGGTGTCCCTCTTGTCCAGATGGGATAGGGCAGTATGCAGTGTGAATGGCGATTGCATCGTCTGTGGTCCTATTGGCGCGGTAACGAAATTGGTGTGGGTCTAGGGTAACAGGTAGGGTGGAGGTAATATGATCTTTGACCAGTCTCTATAAGCATTTCATAATGACAGAAGTGATTGCTACGGGGCGATATACAACTTGAAGTAAATGACTTAGTCACATGCGCCGAATACAACAGCTGTAGACCTTACAGCGAAAAGCTTACTTAAGAGCCCCTAACCAACAATGCAGTATAAAAAAATATGAGTAAGAATAAGAAATATAAGTAACAAGTAATTAAAGAGCAGCAGTAAAATAACAATAGCGAGACTAAACTCGGTACCGGTACAGAGTCAATGTGTGGGAGCACCGGTTAGAGTAGCAGCGGCGTAAAACAGGGGGGTCAATGCAAATAGTCTGGGTAGCCATTCGATTTGGGGGTAGAAACTGTTTAGAAGCCTCTTGGACCTAGACTTGGCGCTCCGGTACCGCTTGCCGTGCGGTAGCAGAGAGAACAGTCTATGACTAGGGTGGCTGGATTCTTTGATAATTTTTAGGGCCTTCATCTGACACCGCCTGGTGTAGAGGTCCTGGATGGCATGAAGCTTGGCCCCAGTGATGTACTGGGCTTTGATGGCACTATGGTGTTGAACACTGAGCTGTAGTCAATGAATAGCATTCTCACATATGTGTTCCTTTTGTTCAGGTGGGGAAGGGCAGTGTGTAGTCAATAGAGATTGCATCATCTGTGGATCTGTTAAGGCGGTATGCAAACTGGAGTGGGTCTAGGGTTTCTGGGATAATGGTGTTGATGTGAGCCATGACCAGCCTTTCAAAGCACTTTGTGGCTACAGACGTGAGTGCTATGGGTCAGTAGTCATTTAGGCAGGTTACCTTAGTGTTGGGCACAGGGACTATGGTGGTTTGCTTAAAACATGTTGGTATTACAGACTCGGACAGGGAGAGGTTGAAAATATCAGTGAAGACACTTACCAGTTGGTCAGCGCATGCACGCAGTACATGTCCTGGTAATTTGTCTGGCCCTGCAAACTTGTGAATGTTGACCTGTTTCAAGGTCTTGCTCACATCAGCTGCGTAGAGCGTGATCACACAGTCTTCCCGAACAGCTGGTGCTCTCATATATGTTTCAGTGTTATTTGCCTCGAAGCGAGCAGTTAGTTTAGCTCGTCTGGTAGGCTTGTGTCACTGGGCAGCTCTTGGCTGTGTTTCCCTTTGTAGTCTGTAATGATACGAAAGGCAGTTTGATCTAATAAAATGCTGATTTAACCATCCGTCCAGGTTTACAAGTTGATTTTGAGAAAATTAAGTTTACCTCACTTGGCTTTTGATCCAAGACCCATTGTTCTAGGACCAGATTTGTTGGAAAAAATATGAACAAGTAAAACCATAAGAAACCATAATACCTTAAATGTTTTTATAAAGGAACATATATGGTGTCATTGCTGTGGGCCAGTGGTTCCCAAACTTTTTATAGTCCTGTACCCCTTTAAACATTCAACCTCCAGCTGCATACCCCCTCTAGCACCAGGGTTAGCGCACTCTCAAATGTTTTTTGTTGTTGTTGCCATCATTGTAAGCCTGCCACACACACACATTTATAAAACATAAGAATGACTGTGAGTTTTTGTCACAACCTGGCTCGTGGAAAGTGACAAAGAGCTCTTATAGGACCAGGGCACAAATGATAGTATAATAGTATTTATTTCGCCATCTTACATATAAAACTTTATTTGTTCATCAAAAATTGTGAATAACTTACCACAGATTAATGAGAAGGGTGTGCTTGAAAGGATGCACATAACTCTGCAGTGTTGGGTTGTATTGGAGAGAGTCTCAGTCTTAAATAATTTCCACGCACAGTCTGTGCCTGTATTTAGTTTTCATGCTAGTGAGGGCCGAGAATCCACTCTCACGTAGGTACGTAGTTGCGAAGGGTATCAGGGTCTTAACAGCGCTATTTACCAAGGCAGGATACTCTGAGTGCAGCCCAATTTAGAAATCTGGCAGTGGCTTCTGATTTAAATCCAATTTTCACAGAGCCGCTTGCTGCAATTTTGATGAGGCTCTCTTGTTCCGATATCGGGAAGTGGACTGGAGGCAGGGCATGAAAGGGATAATGAATCCAGTTGTTTGTGTCATCTGTTTCAGGTAAGTACGTGCGTAATTGTGCACCCAATTGACTCAGGTGCTTTCCAATGATGGAAAGATCTGTGTGTTGTCCTTGTTAATGCAGACAGAGAAGAACTCCAACTTCTTAATCATAGCCTCAATTTTGTCCCGCGCATTGAATATAGTTGTGGAGAGTCCCTGTAATCCTAGATTCAGATGATTCAGGTGAGAAAAAACATCACCCATATAGGCCAGTCATGTGAGAAACTTGTCATCATGCAAGCAGTCAGACAAGTGAAAATTATGGTCAGTAAAGAAAACTTTAAGTTCGCCTCTCAATTAAAAAAAACGTGTCAATACTTTGCCCCTTGATAACCAGTATGTTGTAAAAGCATTACATGGTCGCTGCCCATATCATTGCCTAGTGCAGAAAATATACGAGAGTTCAGTGGCCTTGCTTTAACAAAGTAACCATTTTCACTGTAGTGTCCAAAACGCCTTTCAAGCTGTCAGGCATTCCTTTGGCAGCAAGAGCCTCTCGGTGGATGCAGCAATGTACCAAAATGGCGTCGGGAGCAACTGCTTGCACGTGTGTTACCACTCCATTATGTCTCCCTGTCATGGCTTTTTGCGCCATCAGTACAGATACCAACACATCTTGACCACCAAAGTCCATTTGATGTCACAAAGCTGTCCAGTACTTAAAAAAATATCCTCTCCTGTTGTCTTGGTTTCCTGTGGTTTGCAGAAGAGCATGTCTTCCTTAATTGACCCCCCATAAACGTAACGGACATATACCAGGAGCTGTTGACTCATCCAGCTGTAACGCATAGAATTCACTGGCTTGTATGCGAAGCAGTAATTATTTCAAAACATCTGCCATGTCTCTGATGCCGTCGTGAAAGTGTTGTTTGATGAAGTCATTGTCTGTATAGTTGTTTTGGCCTTTTCCCCCAGCATTGGCCCAGACATATCTGCGGCAGCAGGAAGAATTAAGCCCTCCACAATAGTATGGGGATTGCCCGTCCTAGCCACTTCGTAGCTCACCATACAAGACGCTTCTAGCCCCTTCTTATTCATGGTATCTGTTGCACTTATACATGTCTTACTCCTCGAAAGTCATCTTAGATCTCGCTCAAAAAACTCCTGTGGCTTATTTTTTAAATTGGCATGTTTTGTTTCTAAATGTCTGCGCAACAGTGATGGTTTCATCGAGTTGTAAGATAGTACTTTTTCACATATAACAAACTAATATAGGTGAACCCCAAATCAATGTAGTTCTCATCATATTTGCGCCTCTTCGATGGTCCAAAGTCCATCTGTTGTTCGGTGCTTTCCCGGGTAAGGGGGCAGTAGCTCTTCGGCTACATCAGATTCTGTCAGTGTCCATGCTAGCTGGGTTAACAACAAATGTAGAATTACTGATGCTAGCATTGGATGTGCTCGTGGAAGCAGAACAACTTGTGTCGTCGACAGGTGCAGGTGTAGTACTGCCGGTAGTAGCAGTACTACCGGTAGAGCTGGTATGTGTCTCTTTGGACACGGCCTTACTTTTTTAAAACCATTTATCAATTTTCGAGCGAATGGAATGAGCAGCAGCCTTGTTTGGCTACATACAGACCGTTAGTGGAATTCCCCCGAGAGAGAAACGGTTAATGTGATTGGATGTTAATTATTTGACTAGGCTACCTGTATTTGACATTGTTATTTCGCTGAACACGAGATGGTTTAATTTTATTTTTGGCAGTGAAATGAGGCTACTCGGGCGAGGGGAAAATGGAAAATATAGATGGACTGTTTTAAAAATGTGAGGATAAAAAAAAAACACAAAACATTTTTTTTTTTTAAATTGCGCGTACCCCTGACGGCATTGTGCATACCCCCAGTTTGGGAATACCTGCCGTAGGCTACTTTGATTTAGCTTTCATTCCTACTTGTTTGGCTTTACTGAAACATTTATTCCTTGATTGTTGCTTTAAATCTGATACATGTGTGTTTTCTGAGATATAGGAGCTGACTGAGATGTGAAATCAGAAAGTAGGTTAGAAACATAGAAAGGGGGGTCAGTGGGAGAGAGGGAATGTAAGGGGAGACAAAGAGAGGAAGAGAAGAGTGAGGGGGTTTGCAGCCATGTAGAGAGGAAATGCATACCTTCTCCAGCGGCGGAAAATAGCCCAGCTGATGAGCGATTCGCAGAGAGAGGCACACACACACCAATACAGACAGAGAGAGAGGGCAGTGAGAGAGAGAAAGACTGAGACTGACCAAGTGTAACTTTGAGTTCAACAAAGATCCTGCCAAGTTATTACCACATACTGTGTCCACCAGCTTGGATACTTCAAAGTTTGGAACGAGAGAGTTACAGGGAGCTGAAGAGGGAAGGAGATTGAGGGTGAGAGAGAGAGAGAGAGAGAGAGAGAGAGAGAGGCAGACAGGACAGCAGGGGAGGGCAGCAACAGGCTAAAGGCAACAGATTAGGGCGCCAAATAAGGCAGAGAGAGAATCCAGACACAAAGGAGGGGAAATGGAAGAGAATATGTTGTGAAATGCACATTGAAGATCCTGCTTGGCTCAGGCTGAGAGCAGAGCGGTGTCAACGTGTGGCTAGACAGTGGGCAGAGGATCGCTGTGGTCAGTAGATCCGACTGTTGACTGCCAGGGTTACATCACTGCCGAATGCCGTGGTTGGGTGAAAGGGCCGTGGCTCTGGGGACAATATGGCGCATTATTTGCTCTGCTGGGGGGGCGGGGCTTTGGAAGACATGTGCCTGGATGCCCCCTACCTGGCCATATACCGGTGAGTTCCTCACTTCACTGTACTTTACCTCCAATGGTCCGTTTGTCTGTCCGTGTGAGGTGTGTGGACCCAGACAGTGTTAAAGGGATAGTTTGTCCAAATTACAAAATTAGATATTTGTTTCCTTACTCTGTAAGCAGTCTATGGCCAAGATATCACAGCAATCCATGCTTTGTTTTAGTTTCGCTGGCACTGTTTCCAAATACTAACATTTTAGCATTTGTGGCATGTATCCCATTCAAGTCATGGGAGAGATATTAGCCTTTTTTGCACATAATAAATAATATTAATAATAAATAATCCTAAATTATCTAAAAATGATTTTGAAGCTCACTAAAGTCACTTAACAATGATTTGTTATGTGCGAAAAATGCTAACATCTATCCCATGACTGTTAGCATTTGGAAACAGTGCTTGCCAGTGCTAGGGAAACTAAACCAAAGCATGGATTGCTGTCATACCTTCTACGTAAAGAAACCAATGTGTCATTTTGTAATTTGAGTGAACTATCCCTTTAAGGCAGTGTTTCCAAAACTCAGTCCTGGGTGCCACGAATGGTGCATATTTAGTTTTTACCCCTAGCACTACACAGCTGATTTAAAATAATCAACTCATCATCAAGCTTTGATTATTTTAATCAGCTATTTATTGCTAGGGCAAAAAGCAAAACGTGCACCCCTGTGAGGCCTCAGGAGCAAGTTTGGGAAACTCTGCTTTAAGTTCTCAAAGAAAGTGGAGGCTTACTTTATTAGGTGCTTGTTTGTAATGAATGGTCCAACGTTAAGAATAATTAAGTGTGAAATGATTTTGAACAAGATGGCGCCGACGGAGATGGTCGCTTTGCTTCAACTTCTTAGCAGTTTTTTATGTATTATGTCTTACATTGTTACCCTAGGAAATATTAAGTCTTATTACATATATCCAATAGTTATTTCCGGCTGTAAGAGCGACGTCAACTTACCAACATTACGACCAGGAATACGATTTTCCTGAAGCAGATCCTCTGTTTGGACCACCACCCAGGACAATGGATCTAATCCCAGAAGACGACCCAAAACAACTGCGCCACAGAAGGAGTGGCCTTCTGGTCAGGCTCCGTAGAGATGCACATTGCCCACCGCTCCTGAGTATACTACTCGCCAATGTCCAGTCTCTTGACAACAAGGTAGACAAAATTCGAGCAAGGGTTGCCTTCGAGAGACGTCAGAGATTGTAACATTCTCTGTTTTATGGAAACATGGCTCTCACGGGATATGTTGTTGGAATCAGTTCAGCCACCGGGCTTCTCCATGCATCGCGCCGACAGAGATAAACATCTCTCTGGGAAGAGGAAGGGCGGGGGTGTATGCTTCATGATTAATGACTCATGGTGTAATCATAACAACATACAGGAACTCAAGTCCTTCTGCTCACCCGAACTAGAATTCCTCACAATCAAATGCCGGCAATATTACCTTCCAAGAGAATTCTCGTCAGTTGTCGTCACAGCTGTGTACATTCCCCCTCAAGCAGACACCAACATGGCCCTAAAGGAACTTCACTGGACTCTATGTATACTGGAAACCATATATCCCGAGGCTGCATTTATTGTAGCTGGGGATTTAAACAAAGCAAATTTGAGAGTCTACCTAAATTCTATCAGCATATTAATTGCACTACGCGCGGGGGTAATATACTCGACCACTGCTACTCTAACTTCCGCGATGCATACAAAGCCCTCCCCGGCCCTCCCTTCGGAAAATCCGACCATGACGCCATCTTGCTCCTACCGTCTTATAGGCAGAAAATTGGGTGTACCAGTGACTAGAAACGTTCAACGCTGGTCTGACCAATCGGAATCCACGCTTCAAGATTGTTTTGATCACGTGGACTGGGATATGTTCCCAGTCAGCCTCAGTGAATAACATTGACATATACGCTGACTCCGTGAGTGAATTTATAAGGAAATGCATTGGAGCTGTTGTACCCACTGTGACTATTAAAACCTACCCTAACCAGAAACCGTGGATGGATGGCGGCATTTGTGTAAAACTGAAAGTGCGAACCAACACATTTAATTATGGAAAGAGGTCTGTGAATATGGCTGAATATAAACAGTGTAGTTATTCCCTCCGCAAGGCAATCAAACAAGCAAAATGACAGTACAGGGACAAAGTGGAGTCGCAATTCAACGGCTCAGTCACAAGACGTATGTGGCAGGGTCTACAGGAAATCACCGACTACAAAAAGAACGAGCCACGTCACTGACGCCGTCGACAAGCTAAACACCTTCTTTGCCCGCTTTGAGAATAATTCAGTGCCATCATCGCGGCCCGCTAACAAGAACTGCGCCCTCTCCTTCTCCGTGGCCGAAGTGAGTGAAACATTTAAAATTGTTAACCCTCGCTAGGCTGCTGGCCCAGACGGCATCCCTAGCCACGTCCTCAGAGCATGCGCAGACCAGCTGGCCGGTGTGTTTACGGGCATATTCAATCGCTCCCTATCCCAGTCTGTTGTCCCCACATGCTTCAAGATGGCCACCATTGTTCCTGTACCCAAGAAGGCAAAGGTAACTGAACTAAATGACTACGGCCCCATAGCACTCACTTCTGTCATCATGAAGTGCTTTGAGAGACTAGTCAAGGATCATATCACCTCCACCTTACCGGCCACCCGAGACCCACTTCAGTTTGCATACCGCCCCAACAGGTCCACAGACGATGCAATCGCCATCACACTGCATACTGCCCTATCCCATCTGGACAAAAATAATACCTACAGTTGAAGTTGGAAATTTACATACACCTTAGCCAAATACATTTAAACTCAGTTTTTCACGATTTCTGACATTTAATCCTAGTAAAAATTCCCTGTCTTAGGTCAGTTAGGATCACCACTTTATCTTAAGAATGTGAATGTCAGACTAATAGTAGAGAATTATCTATTTCAGCTTTTATTTCTTTCATCACATTCCCAGTGGGTCAGAAGTTTACATGCACTCAATTAGTATTTGGTAGCATTGCCTTTAAATTGTTTAACTTGAGTAGCCTTCCACAAGCTTCTCACAATAAGTTGGGTGAATTTTGGCCCATTCCTCCTGACAGATCTGTTGTAACTGAGTCAGGTTTGTAGGCCTCCTTGCTCGCACACACTTTTTCAGTCCTGCCCTCAAATGTTCTATAGGAGTAAGGTCAGGGCTTTGTGATGGGCCACCCCAATACCTTGACTTTGTTGTCCTTAAACCATTTTACCACAACTTTGGAAGTATGCTTGGGGTCATTGTCCATTTGGAAGACCCGTTTGCGACCAAGCTTTAACTTCCCAACTGTTGTCTTGAGATGTTGCTTCAATATATCCACATAATTTTCCTACCTCATGATGCCATCTATTTTGTGAAGTGCACCAGTCCCTCCTGCAGCAAAGCATCCCCACAACATGATGCTGCCACCCCCGTGCTTCACGGTTAGGATGGTGAACTTCGGCTTGCAAGTCTCCCCCTTTTTCCTCCAAACATAATGGTCATTATGACCAAACAGTTCTATTTTTGTTTCATCAGACCAAAGGACATTTCTCCAAGAAGTACGATCTTTGTCAGCATGTGCAGTTGCAAACCATAGTCTGGCTTTTTTTATGGCGGTTTTGGAGCAGTGGCTTCTTCCTTGCAGAGCAGCCTTTCAGGTTATGTCGATATAGGACTCGTTTTACTGTAGATATAGATACTTTTGTCCCTGTTTCCTCCAGCATCTTCACAAGGTCCATTGCTGTTGTTCTGGAATTGATTTGCACTTTTCGCACCAAAGTACGTTCATCTCTTGGAGACTGAACTAATCTCCTTCTTGAGCGGTATGACGGCTCTGTGGTCCAATGGTGTTTATAATTGCGTACTATTGTTTGTACAGATGAACGTGGTACCTTCAGGCGTTTGGAAATTGCTCCCAAGGATGAACCAGACATGTGGAGGTCTACAATTTTTTTCTGAGGTCTTGGCTGATTTCTTTAGATTTTCCCATGATGTCAAGCAAAGAGGCACTGAGTTTGAAGGTATGCCTTTAAATACATCTACAGGTACACTTCCAATTGACTCAAATGATGTCAATTAGCCTATCAGAAGATTCTAAAGCCATAACATAGATTTCTGGAATTGTTGAAAGGCACAGTCAACTTAGTGTATGTAAACCTCTGACCCACTGGAATTGTGATACAGTGAAATAATCTGTCTGTAAACAATTGTTGGAAAAATTACTTTTGTCATGCACAAAGTAGATGTCCTAACCGACTTGCCAAATCTATAGTTTGTTAACAAGAAATTTGTGGAGTGGTTTATAAACTAGTTTCAATGACTACAACCTAAGTGTATGTAAAGTTCTGACTTCAACTGTATGTAAGAATGCTGTTCATTGACTACAGCTCAGCATTCAACACCATAGTATCCGCCAAGCTCATCATCAAGCTGGAGGCCCTGGGCCTCAACCCCGCCCTGTGCAATTGGGTCCTGGACTTCCTGACGGGCCGCCTCCAGGTGGTGAAGGAAGGAAACAACATCTCCACCTCGCTGACCCTCAACACTGGCGCCCCACAAGGGTGCGTGCTCAGCCCCCTCCTATACTCCCCCTCCTATACCAGGAGGTGAGGGCACTCGGAGTGAGGTGTCAGGAAAACAACCTCTCACTCAACTTCAACAAAACAAAGGAGATAATCGTGGACTTCAGGAAACAGCAGAGGGCAGCAGAGGGAGTACCCCCCTATCCACTTCGAAGGGACAGCAGTGGAGAAGGTGGAAAGTTTTTAAGTTCTTCGGCGTACAAATCAATGACAAACTGAAATGGTTCATCCACACAGACAGTGTGGTGAAGAAGGTTTAACAGTGCCTCTTCAACCTCAAGAGGCTGAAGAAAATTGGCTATTCACCCAAAACCCTGACTAACTTTTACAGATCCATAATCGAGAGAATCCTGTCGGGCTGTATCACAGCCTGGTACGGCAACTGCTCCGCCATCAGCTGCAAGGCTCTCCAGAGGGTTGTGAGGTCTGCACAACACATCACCGGGGGCAAACTACCTGTCCTCAATGACACCTATAGCACCCAACGTCACAGGAAGGCAAAGAAGATTGTCAAAGACAACAACCACATGAGCCACTGCCTGTTCACACCGTTACCATCTAGAAGGTGAGGTCAGTACAGGTGCATCAAAACTGGGACAGAGAGATTGAAAAACAGCTTCTATCTCAAGGCCATCGGACTGATAAACATCAATCATTAACTCGGAGAGGCTGCTGCCTTACATGGAGACCCACTCACTGGCCACTTCAACAAATGGATCACTAGTCACTTTAAACAATGCCACTTTAATAATGTTTACTTCTCTTACATTACTCATATCTTGTAGCCCATCTGTAAATATCCCATCCAACTACCTCATCCCCATACAGTTATTTATTATTATGTTTAGCTCCTTTGCACCCCAGTATCTCTACTTGCACATTCATCTTCTGCACATCTATCACTCCAGTGTTTAATTGCTAAATTGTAATTATTTTGCCACTATGGCCTATTTATTGCCTTACATTCCTTATCTTACCTCATTTGCACACACTCTATATAGACTTTTTCTATTGTGTTATTGACTGTATGTTTGTTTATTCCAAGTGTAACGCTGTGGTATTGTTTGTGTCGCACTGCTTTGTTTTATCTTGGCCAGGTTGCAGTTGTAAATGAGAACTTGTTCTCAACTAGCCTACCTGGTTAAATAAAGGTGAAATATATATATACATTTTTTAAAATATGTATATACTGTATTTTATACCATCAATGCACCTTGCCTAGGCCACTCGCTCATCGCTCATCCATATATTTATATGTACATATTCTCATTCACACCTTTTTAGATTTGTGTAATTAGGTAGTTGTTGGGTAATTGTTAGATTACTTGTTAGATATTACTGCTCTGTCAGAAGCACAAGCATTTCGCTACACTCGCATTAACATCTGCCAACCACGTGTATGTGACCGATACAAATTGATTTGACATGTGTTACTGTGACTCCTAGCTGGCTGGACAATGTTATACAGTGTCTGGTAGTTCAATTGATTTACAGGGTGAGAGAGTGTGCGGGGTGGGGTTACCATAATAACCTACAACCAAAGAAGTTCTAGAATGTTACAGAATGTTACAATCATTTCAGCTAACTTGCAATTTCCTGACCGGAGACTGAATCGGCTACATAGATTTCCTGTTCATTGCCTCTGTAAATAAACTGTAGGGCCTAGATTTCCGCTCTGTGTAGATTGCAGTATTGAATTGTTGATTAGGGTTTATATTTTTGTTTAGAAATGTGTTTAGTGAAACCCCTTGAAGTTAATAGTTTGGGTTTTGGCTCTCTGAACCATCTGTACATCCAGGATATGTCAAGAGCTCAATCAATCATTCATAGTGCAGATTAGAACTGGTGTAAAATCTCTCTGAGATCTTTTAACAGGGAAAGGAATTTGACTCCTTCAAGTAAACTTAATAACTTCCCAAACAATGGTGTTTCTTTGTAGCTGTGGTATCTTAAGGTGAATCCATATATACTATATATTCTGTGTCGTCTTTAGTGACTGTGGAATGTTGTGTCCTGAGAAAAAGGTAAAGTCAACAAGGGAGAGATATAAGTTTTGGAGCCTGAATATTATTAAGTGACCACACACGCTCATCAGTCCTGTTGCGGCTCTGTTCTATGGTGGAGACTTTGCATAGCCTCAGTTGAAGATCAAATGCATCAGAGAACAGATAAGGCCCATTGTTCAGCATACTTTGGTTATCTTCTAGATGTAATAGCTTTAAAGAAAATCCATTAAAAAGTGCTTCAACTGGGGCTTTGTATGTCCAGCTTAGTTGTGTTCTCAGAGGTGATATGTTGTCTATTGTCAGCACTGTCAGCCCTTGTCAACAAAGGCAAGAAGGAAGCACTTTCTCAGCATCTGTGGATTGTGTGTTCACTGTTCACGTGATGCAGCACAACCAGTTTATGAAACTGCGGTCTTGGGGACATAAGATGTTGGCATGCCAATTTTTATACTTTACAACCAACTTTACAACCAACTTTTTAAGAACAAATAAACTCAGCCCCCTTCTACTCCTCTCCCCACTCGCCTCAATTGTGTGGATCATCCTGTTAGAGGGGGTGACTCAAAGGGCCGGTGGAATGAACCAAACACAGCACATGGATGGGGGTGTTCTATATCCCGAGATCGGTTGCTACCTCACTCTGGAGGTTTGAGAGGAGTCCTGTGTTTGAGGAGAAACTCTTGATTTAAAGCATGGTGGACCACTAACCAAGTGACCCTTCAGTTAGATCGAAGTGGGCAGATCACTTCAATTTATTTGGATGGGGAATCACCCACTGTAAATGCATGGGCATGTCTGCAATGCATGTATGTAACTCTACTATGTTGTTGTAGGAAGGACTTGCTGACAGTTCCATCCATAAAGTGTCTCTCTGATTATTTTCTCAAATGTCTGCAGAGACAGAAATGTCTGACTTTAGTGAATTTGATTTGTGGGTGTAGTTTGTAAATGGAAATGTTTAACCTTTTGAAACATCTCTCTTTTATAGAGAATTTCTTCTATTGTGGAGATGTATCTTGTCCTTACATGACCCATATCTTTGCACACAGATACTCCAGCAGTAAAGAGCTTATAGTAAAGTACTGCATTAACTTTATTCCAGAAATTCTCTGTCACATTTCCATTTCAGAAGTACAATAAATAGATAATCATTTTAAAGACAACCCAAAAAGCACCAACATCTTCACTTTTGTCACTTTATTAATAAAGGTCTACTGTTGGGAATAATAATTTTCAATGCATATATTATGTTATGAGCTGTAGTAGCACATTCATGCACAAAAACCTTTTTTGAGGTTGTTCATCCTGTTGAGAAATAGAGTCCTGTGGGGGGTCATGTTTAGATCCTAAATAGACATGTTAATACTCTGCTGATATTAATAAGAGCCTGAAGGCGGAAGGGCTGGAAATAATTAAATTCAGGCTGCTTTTTAAAATCAAATCAAATCAAATTTTATTTGTCACATACACATGGTTAGCAGATGTTAATGCGAGTGTAGTGAAATGCTTGTGCTTCTAGTTCCGACAATGCAGTAATAACGAATAAGTAATCTAACTAACAATTCCAAAAAACTACTGTCTTATACACAGTGTAAGGGGATAAAGAATATGTACATAAGGATATATGAATGAGTGATGGTACAGAGCAGCATAGGCAAGATACAGTAGATGATATCGAGTACAGTATATACATATGAGATGAGTATGTAAACAAAGTGGCATAGTTAAAGTGGCTAGTGATACATGTATTACATAAGGATGCAGTCGATGATATAGAGTACAGTATATACGTATGCATATGAGATGAATAATGTAGGGTAAGTAACATTACATAAGGTAGCATTGTTTAAAGTGGCTAGTGATATATTTACATCATTTCCCATCAATTCCCATTATTAAAGTGGCTGGAGTTGAGTCAGTGCCATTGACAGTGTGTTGGCAGCAGCCACTCAATGTTAGTGGTGGCTGTTTAACAGTCTGATGGCCTTGAGATAGAAGCTGTTTTTCAGTCTCTCGGTCCCAGCTTTGATACACCTGTACTGACCTCGCCTTCTGGATGACAGCGGGGTGAACAGGCAGTGGCTCGGGTGGTTGATGTCCTTGATGATCTTTATGGCCTTCCTGTAGCATCGGGTGGTGTAGGTGTCCTGGAGGGCAGGTAGTTTGCCCCCGGTGATGCGTTGTGCAGACCTCACTACCCTCTGGAGAGCCTTACGGTTGAGGGCGGTGCAGTTGCCATACCAGGCGGTGATACAGCCCGCCAGGATGCTCTCGATTGTGCATCTGTAGAAGTTTGTGAGTGCTTTTGGTGACAAGCCGAATTTCTTCAGCCTCCTGAGGTTGAAGAGGCGCTGCTGTGCCTTCTTCACGATGCTGTCTGTGTGAGTGGACCAATTCAGTTTGTCTGTGATGTGTATGCCGAGGAACTTAAAACTTGCTACCCTCTCCACTACTGTTCCATTGATGTGGATGGGGGGGTGTTCCCTCCGCTGTTTCCTGAAGTCCACAGTCATCTCCTTAGTTTTGTTGACGTTGAGTGTGAGGTTATTTTCCTGACACCACACTCTGAGGGCCCTCACCTCCTCCCTGTAGGCCGTCTCGTCGTTGTTGGTAATCAAGCCTACCACTGTTGTGTCGTCCGCAAACTTGATGATTGAGTTGGAGGCGTGCGTGGCCACGCAGTCGTGGGTGAACAGGGAGTACAGGAGAGGGCTCAGAACGCACCCTTGTGGGGCCCCAGTGTTGAGGATCAGGCGGGGAGGAGATGTTGTTACATACCCTCACCACCTGGGGGCGGCCCGTCAGGAAGTCCAGTACCCAGTTGCACAGGGCGGGGTCGAGACCCAGGGTCTCGAGCTTGATGACGAGCTTGGAGGGTACTATGGTGTTGAATGCCGAGCTGTAGTCGATGAACAGCATTCTCACATAGGTATTCCTCTTGTCCAGATGGGTTAGGGCAGTGTGGTTGAGATTGCATCGTCTGTGGACCTATTTGGGCGGTAAGCAAATTGGAGTGGGTCTAGGGTGTCAGGTAGGGTGGAGATGATATGGTCCTTGACTAGTCTCTCAAAGCACTTCATGATGACGGATGTGAGTGCTACGGGGCGGTAGTCGTTTAGCTCAGTTACCTTAGCTTTCTTGGGAACAGGAACAATGGTGGCCCTCTTGAAGCATGTGGGAACAGCAGACTGGTATAGGGATTGATTGAATATGTCCGTAAACACACCGGCCAGCTGGTCTGCGCATGCTCTGAGGGCGCGGCTGGGGATGCCGTCTGGGCCTGCAGCCTTGCGAGGGTTAACACGTTTAAATGTCTTACTCACCTCGGCTGCAGTGAAGGAGAGACCGCATGTTTTCGTTGCAGGCTGTGTCAGTGGCACTGTATTGTCCTCAAAGCGGGCAAAAAAGTTATTTAGTCTGCCTGGGAGCAAGACATCCTGGTCCGTGACTGGGCTGGATTTCTTCCTGTAGTCCGTGATTGACTGTAGACCCTGCCACATGCCTCTTGTGTCTGAGCCGTTGAAGTAAGATTCTACTTTGTCTCTGTACTGGTGCTTAGCTTGTTTGATAGCCTTGCGGAGGGAATAGCTGCACTGTTTGTATTCGGTCATGTTACCAGACACCTTGCCCTGATTAAAAGCAGTGGTTCGCGCTTTCAGTTTCACACGAATGCTGCCATCAATCCACGGTTTCTGGTTAGGGAATGTTTTAATCGTTGCTATGGGAACGACATCTTCAACGCACGTTCTAATGAACTCGCACACCGAATCAGCGTATTCGTCAATATTGTTATCTGACGCAATACGAAACATCTCCCAGTCCACGTGATGGAAGCAGTCTTGGAGTGTGGAGTCAGCTTGGTCGGACCAGCGTTGGACAGACCTCAGCGTGGGAGCCTCTTGTTTTAGTTTCTGTCTGTAGGCAGGGATCAACAAAATGGAGTCGTGGTCAGCTTTTCCGAAAGGGGGGCGGGGCAGGGCCTTATATGCGTCGCGGAAGTTAGAGTAACAATGATCCAAGGTCTTTCCACCCCTGGTTGCGCAATCGATATGCTGATAAAATTTAGGGAGTCTTGTTTTCAGATTAGCCTTGTTAAAATCCCCAGCTACAATGAATGCAGCCTCCGGATAAATCGTTTCCAGTTTGCAGAGAGTTATGAGTGTAAGAAATGCTTGCTGAGCAATGGAGCAAATCCAGGGCGCTTCCCTTTAGAGACACTAGCTTTAAAACAGAGTTTGTCTCGGTGTAGTGCATGTTAAAATATATGTACGTTGAAAGGCTTGTATGGTTAAAATTAGAGGTCGACCGATTAATCGGGGTCGACCGATTAATCGGAATGGCCGATTTAATTAGGGCCGATTTCAAGTTTTCATAACAATCGGAAATCGGTATTTTTGGACACCGATTTTGCCAATTTTTTTTCTTATTTTTTTTCCATTATTATTATTATTATTATTATTATTTTACACCTTGATTTAATCTTGATTTAATCTTTATTTAACTAGGCAAGTCAGTTAAGAACACATTCTTATTTTCAATGACGGCCTAGGAACGGTGGGTTAACTGCCTCGTTCAGGGGCAGAACGACAGATTTTCACCTTGTCGGCTCGGGCGATCCAATCTTGCAACCTGACAGTTAACTAGTCCTTGTGCACTCCACAAGGAGACTGCCTGTTACTCGAATGCAGTAAGCCAAGGTAAGTTGCTAGCTAGCATTAAACTTATCTTATAAAAAACAATCAATCGTAATCACTAGTTAACTACACATGGTTTATAATATTACTAGATATTATCTAGCGTGTCCTGCGTTGCATATAATCTGACTAAGCATACAAGTATCTGACTGAGCGGGGTAGGCAGAAGCAGGCGCGTAAACATTCATTCAAACAGCACTTTCGTGCGTTTTGCCAGCAGCTCTTCGTTGTATGTCAAGCATTGCGCTGTTTATGACTTCAAGCCTATCAACTCCCGAGATGAGGCTGGTGTAACCGAAGTGAAATGGCTAGCTAGTTAGCGTGCGCCAATAGCGTTTCAAACGTCACTCGCTCTGAGCCTTGGAGTGGTTGTTTCCCTTGCTCTGCATGGGTAACGCTGCTTCGAGGGTGGCTGTTGTCGTTGTGGTCCTGGTTTGAGCCCAGCAAGGAGAGGGACGGAAGCTATACTGTTACACTGGCAATACTAAAGTGCCTATAAGAACATCCAATAGTCAAAGGCTAATGAAATACAAATGGTATAGAGGGAAATAGTCCTAGAATTCCTATAATAACTACAACCTAAAACTTCTTACCTGGGAATATTGAAGACTCATGTTAAAAGGAACCACCAGCTTTCATATGTTCTCATGTTCTGAGCAAGGAACTTAAATGTTAGCTTTCTTACATGGCACATAATGCACTTTTACTTTCTTCTCCAACACTTTGTTTTTGCATTATTTAAACCAAATTGAACATATTTCATTATTTATTTGAGGCTAAATTGATTTTATTGATGTATTATATTAAGTTAAAATAAGTGTTCATTCAGTATTGTTGTAATTGTCATTATTACAAATAAATATATAAAAATTGGCCGATTTGAATCAGTATCTGCTGTATCTCCAATAATCGGTATCGGCGTTGAAAAATCATAATCGGTCGACCTCTAGTTAAAATACAGCTACACACTTGAAACAATGGTTTTGTTACAACTGGCTAGCATGCCAAGAATGGCTGTGTCCACTTCCCATGACAATAACCTTACCACTTATATATCGTTAGGCTGTATGTATTTTTAGATATACTGTAGACCTAGTGTAAATGTGTATTATTATAGTGTCACCATCTTTATTGAAAAAATAAATACAAATACAAACAACTTTAGATTACATAGTAATTAGACAGAGGCAATAAAGTGTCCGTTGATCAGCACAGCAATTGATAAAAACAGAACCTTGTTTGCAAAACACATGGTTTTTAGCACATGTCAATAGTACACAGCTAAGCTAGCGTTACAGAAATCCGAAATGCAGACGGACTCGATAGACCTCTAATGTAAGTGACTGTGTCCAACACACCACTTGCTAACTGCTAGCTTGCCAGCCCCGGTCTGCTGACTGCTATCTTGCCAGCCCCGGTCTGCTAACTGCTAGCCTGTTAAGCCCCGACTTACTAACTGTTAGCTTGTTAGCATCGGCCTGCTAACTGTCTGAATCGCCTGTCCCCAGTCAGCCCAACCACTCACTGGACCCATATGTTCACTTGGCTACGCATGCCTCTCTCTAATATCAATATGCCTCTTCCATTACTGTCCTGGTTAGTGATTACTGTCTCATTTCACTGTAGAGCCTCTAGCCCTGCTCAAGATGCCTTAACCAACCACGTTGTTCCACCTCCTACATATGCGATGACATCACATGGTTTAAGCGTCTCTAGAGACTGTCTCATCATTACTCAATGCCTAGGTTTACCTCCAATGTACTCACATCCTACCTTACCCTTGTCTGTACATTATGTCTTGAATCTATGCTATCGAACCCAGAAACCTGCTCCTTTTACTCTCTGTTCCGAACGTGCTAGACGGCCAGTTCGTATAGCATTTAGCCGTACCCTTATCCTACTTCTCCTCTGTTCCTCTGGTGATGTAGAGGTTAATCTAGGTCCTGCAGTGCCTAGCCCCACTCCCACTCCCCAGGTGCTCTCATTTGTTGACTTCTGTAACTGTAAAAGCCTTGGTTTCATGCATGTTAACATTAGAAGCCTACTCCCTAAGTTTGTTTTACTCACTGCTTTAGCACACTCTGCCAACTGGGACATGCTTAACACCCCGGCCATCCTACAAACTAAGCTTGATGCCCTCAATCTCACACAAATTATCAATGAACCTACCAGTACAACTCCAAATCCGTAAACACGGGCACCCTCATAGATGTCATCCTAACTAACTCGCCCTCCAAATACACCTCTGCTGTTTTCAATCAAGATCTCAGCGATCACTGCCTCATTGCCAGCATCCGTAATGGGTCTGCGACCAAACGACCACCCCTCATCACTGTCAAATGCTCCCTAAAACACTTCTGTGAGCAGGCCTTTCTAATCGACCTGGCCGGGGTATCCTGGAATGACATTGACCCCATCCCGTCAGTAGATGATGCCTGGCTATTCTTTAAAAGTGCCTTCCTCATGATCTAAAATAAGCATGTCCCATTCAAAAAATGTAGAACTAGGAATAGATATAGTCCTTGGTTCACTCCAGACCTGTCTGCCCTTGACCAGCACAAAAACATCCTGTGGCGTTCTGCATTAGCATCGAATAGCGCCCGTGATATGCAACCTTTCAGGGAAGTTATGAACAAATATACACAGGCAGTTAGGAAAGCTAAGGCTAGCTTTTTCAAACAGAAATTTGCATCCTGTAGTACTAACTCAAAAAGTTCTGGGACACTGTAAAATTCATGGAGAATAAGAGCACCTCCTCCCAGCTGCCCACTGCTCTGAGGTTAGGAAACACTGTCACCACCGATAAATCCACTATCATTGAGAATTTCAATAAGCATTTCTCTACGGCTGGCCATGCTTTCCACCTGGCTACCCCTACCCCGGTCAACTGCCCGGCACTCTCCACAGCAACCCGCCAAAGCCCCCACCATTTCTCCTTCATCCAAATAGCTGATGTTCTGAAAGAGCTGCAAAATCTGGACACCTACAAATCAGCCTGGCTAGACAATCTGGACCCTCTCTTTCTAAGATTATCTGCTGAAATTTTTGCAACCCCTATTACTAGCCTGTTCAAACTCTCTTTCGTATCATCTGAGATTCTCAAAGATTGGAAAGCTGCCGCGGTCATCCCCCTCTTCAAACGGGGTAACACTCGAGACCCAAACTGCTACAGACCTATATCTATCCTATCTACCCTGTCTTTCTAAGGTCTTCGAAAGCCAAGTTAACAAACAGATTACCAACCATTTCGAATCCCACCGTACCTTCTCCGCGATACAATCTGGTTTCAGAGCTGATCATGGGTGCACCTCAGCCACGCTCTAGGTCCTAAACGACATCATAACTGCCATCGATAAGAGACATTGCTGCACAGCCATATTCATCGACCTGGCCAAGGCTTTCAACTCTGTCAATCACCACATTCTTATTGGCAGACTCGACAGCCTTGGTTTCTCAAATGATTGCCTCGCCTAGTTTACCAACTACTTCTCTGATAGAGTTCAGTGTGTCAAATCGGAGAGCCTGTTGTCCGGACCTCTGGCAGTCTCTATGGGGGTGCCGCAGGGTTCAATCCTCGGGCTGACTCTCTTCTCTGTATACATCAATGATGTTGCTCTTGCTGCTGGTGATTCTCTGATACACCTCTACGCAGACGACACCATTCTGTATACTTCTGGCCCCTCTTTGGACACTGCGTTAACTAACCTCCAGACGAGCTTCAATGCCATACAACTCTCCTTCCGTGGCCTCCAACTGCTCTTAAATGCAAGTAAAACTAAATGCATGCTATTCAACCTATCACTGCCTGCACCTGCTCGCCCGTCCAGAATCACTACTCTGGACGGCTCTGACTTAGAATACATGGACAACTACAAATACCTAGGTGTCTGGTTAGACTGTAAACTCTCCTTCCAGACTCACATTCAGCATCTACAATCCAAAATTAAATCTAGAATCGGCTTCCTTTATCGCAACAAAGCATCCTTCACTCATGCTGCCAAACATACCCTCGTAAAACTGACCATCCTACCGATCCTCGACTTCGGTGATGTCATCTATAAAATAGCCTCCAAAACTCTACTCAACAAATTGGATGCAGTCTATCATAGTGCCATACATTTTGTCGCCAAAGCCCCATACACTACCCACCATTTCGACCTGTATGCTCTCGTTGGTTGGCCCTCGCTTCATACTTGTCGCCAAACCCACTGGTTACAGGTTATCCACAAGTCTCTGTTAGGTAAAGCCTCGCCTTATCTCAGCTCACTGGTCACCATAGTAGCACCCACTCGTAGCATGCGCTCCAGCAGGTATATCTCACTGGTCACCCCCAAAGCCAATTCCTCCTTTGGTCGTCTTTCTTTCCAGTTCTCTGCTTCCAAATGACTGGAACGAACTGCAAAAATCTCTGAAGCTGGAAACACTGATCTCCCTCACAAGGTTTAAGCACCAGCTGTCAGAGCAGCTCACAGATTACTGCAACTGTACATAGCCCATCTATAATTTAACCCAAACAACTATCTCTCCCCTATTGTATTTATTTATTTTGCTCCTTTTGCACCCCATTATTTCTACTTTGCACATTCTTCCAAATCTACCATTCCAGTGTTTTACTTGCTATATTGTATTTACCTCGCCACCATGGCTTTTTTTTTGCCTCTACCTCCCTTATCTCATCTCATTTGCTCACATTGTATGTAGACTTATTTTTCTACTGTATTATTGACTGTATGTTTTGTTTATTCCATGTGTAACTCTGTGTTGTTGTATGTGTTGAATTGCTATGCTTTATCTTCGCCAGGCCACAGTTGCAAATGAGAACTTGTTCTCAACTAGCCTACCTGGTTAAATAAAGGTGAAATAAAATTAAATTAAAAAATTAACACCACCACCTGTAGTTATGTTGGGCACCTACTGACCTCAAAAATATGTTTCGAAATATTTTGACAGATATTATTAAAATAAAGAAATACAGACAGGCACCACATTACTAAGACAACAGCTCACTCAATCAAGCCTGAAGTATAAAAGCAGTGGATAATGTCTTCGTATAGTGTGTGTGAAGAATCCAATACTTTACCTTGTATGCAGTACAAATCAAGTTATTGTGGGAGCATCTCCACGAAGAGTATGAATTAGGCATTTTGAGAAGGGTTGAATCCTAAGCTACCTGCCAACACGTTTAACATATAATAGACCAACATAGCTACTGTAGCACAGTGCCTTCATAAGGTATTCATACCCCTTAACTTATTCCATGTTTTGTTGTTACAGCCTGAATTCAAAATATATTATATTTATTTTTTTCTCACCCATCTACACACAATACCCCATAATGACAAAGTAAAAACATGTTTAGACATTTTTTCTAATTTATTGAAAATGAAATACAGAAATATCTCATTTACATAAGTATTCACACACATGTTAGAATCACCTTTGGCAGCTATCACAGCTGTTAGTCTTTCTGGGTAAGACTAATAGCTTTGCACACCAGGATTGTACAATATTTGCACATTATTCATTTTAAAATTCTTAAAGCTCTGTCAAGTTGGTTTTTGATCATTGCAAGACAGCCATTTTCAAGTCTTGCCATAGATTTTCAAGACGATTTAAAAAAAAGTCTAAACTGTAACTAGGCCACTCAGGTACACTGGTAAGTAATTCCAGTGTATATTTGGCCTTGTATTTTAGGTTATTGTCCTGCAGAAAGGTGAATTTGTCTCCCAATGTCTGTTGGAAAGCAGACTGAACCAGGTTTTCATCTAGGATTTTGCCTGTACTTAACTCTATTCCATTTATTTTTATCATAGAAAAACTCCCCAGTCCTTGCCGATGACAAGCATATCCATAACATGATGCAGCCACCAAACAATTCCACCTTGACATTACGGGGTGTGTGTCGGCCAGTGACACAAAATCTAAATTTAATCAATTTCAAATTCTGTCTGTAACACAATATAATGTAGAAAACGTTAAGGGGCGTGAATACTTTCTGAAGGCCCTGTAGGTCAAAGCTGTGTGACGGAAAACCTTGGTAGAGCATGTGTAGGCATTGTGGTGCTCATGTGAATTTCCTTTCTTCTTTGGCTTCAGACCAATGCCTACTTCTCACTTAAAACAGTTTCTTTTGTTTTTAATATAAATATGGCACCTTCCAGTGACAACCATCTGCTTTATTGTGTGCCAAGTTTGACAACAGTATGATTTTACTGTTGCCCTTTTCTTGTTCTTCCTTATTCAGTTGGTGAAATGTAATACAGTTACATTTGAAACAGAACCTAACGTTTCTGGTCTACTAGTTTGTTACCCAGCTACCTGTTATAATAGTGCTATAACAGTATCATCTCTCTTCTTGTCGTCTGTCAGGGAGAAGCCAGGCCACTGGGCTCCAGACCCGCTCCCACAGCAGGACGTGGGCGAGCGCTTAGCCCTGGGCAGCACCGAGGCCCTGGCCAACGGCAACAAGGCTGACCTGCAGGCTGCTAAGCGCCTAGCCAAACGCCTCTTCAACCTGGACGGCTTCAGGAAGTCTGACGTGGCCAGGCACCTGAGCAAGAAGTGAGTATACTGGAGCAGTACCAGCTGGTCCCAATTCGAGCTATAGCCCTCCCTTGGGTCCTTACCATTCAATGTTTGCAGATCTATTAGGTGGAAGTGGAATCTTTACCATTACATTGCATATAACTATCCAGACCCCTCAGATATGCTATCGTTGAGGGGTTAGGGCCAAGATAAGGATAGGTAGTGATTTGGGACCGGTTGTACATAGGCCAGGTACCTGTTCACTTTTCTCTGCCTTTGTCTTTTGTTTACCTTTCATGCACAGTAAGTGTGTGTGTGTGTGTGTGTGTGTGTGTGTGTGTGTGTGTGTGTGTGTGTGTGTGTGTGTGTGTGTGTGTGTGTGTGTGTGTGTGTGTGTGTGTGTGTGTGTGTGTGTGTGTGTGTGTGTGTGTGTGTGTTGTGTCTTTTTGCAGTAATGAATTCAGTCGGATGGTGGGAGAAGAATACCTCAGTTACTTCAACTTTTCAGGCCTTACTATTGACCAAGCGCTAAGGTAAGATATCCTTCAGTGGAAATGGTTAAAAATTTAGCACAATGACCTAGTCATCCCCCCCAATGAATATTGAACACTCACAATGCTGTATGGCATCCGCAGAGCCTTCCTGAGGGAGTTTGCCCTCATGGGAGAGACACAGGAGAGAGAGCGAGTGCTGGCCCACTTCTCTAGGAGATATCTACAATGCAACCCCAATGCAATACCTTCTGAAGGTAAGACGGGGACAAGTGTCCGTTCCAAGGTGTCAAACGTAGCAGACACATTACCAGTAGGGGCCACTGGGAGGGGGGGGGGGACAGGACTCTTTCACTGATACTGCACAAGAACTCACTGAAACATCTCTCTTTCTCCCTGCTCCAGACAGTGTCCACACCCTGACCTGTGCCCTGATGCTGCTCAACACAGACCTGCATGGCCATGTGAGTACCTGTGGGGGTGCCAGGGGCTAGAGAGCTGTGGAGGGCTCATGTTGACATGTGGGTAAAGAGCTTAAAGTTCTCTAGTCAAAAAGAAAGACCATTAAAACAATGTGATATATATCCTATAACATATACAGCAGTGGTTTTTCCTAGAGGGGCCCTTAAGGAGACAGTGCGAGTGAAGGTGCCCCTTTCTTCCTCCTCAGAATATCGGCAAGAAAATGTCTGTCCTGCAGTTCATCGGCAACCTGGAAGGGCTAAACAACGGAAAAGATTTTCCCAAGGAACTGCTCAAGGTGTGTTGAATTAGTTGAAACATACTGTAGAAACGATATAGATGTGTCGAACCATGTGCATACAACCACATGCGTACAGTGGGACCCTTGTTTCAGCTGCATGACCTCTATTCGACCACATGATCTCTTGATATCCATGAATCGGTTTCCGGGTTTTCCAGATAGTGTATTGTTGACGTCAGAGTAACTTGCACCACTGATCAGATGATATTGAGAAAGGCATGTCCTAAAGGGTGCCAGAGAGACATAACATTTCTCACCCTCACCAGCCTCCACTGCTGAGGGGAGGACGGTACATAATAATGGCCGGAACAGAGCAAATGGAATGGACTCAAACACATGAAATCCATGTGTTTGATACCATTCCACTGATTCTGCTCCAGCCATTACCACTAGACCGTCCTCCCCAATTAAGATGCCACCAACCTCCTGTGCTGCAGATAGTGTGTGTTTACAGGCATGATCCAGCATGATATATTTCCTTCCTGTTACAGTGGAAGGGGTTTCTGACTCTAGGGGGTTTCTGGTCTGTTGACCACCTCTGAGCTGTTGTGTGAACAGAGCCATATTGTATAGATCAGAGAGAGAGAGAGCCAACATGTTTTACCTCCCACTCTCTCTCCTTCCTCTTGTCCTTCCACTCTCTGCCTCACTCCTGTGAACAGCATCACCTCCTACTCCCTTGTTTTCATCTCTCCCTCCCTCCATGTCTCTGTGTTTATTACAGTCTCTCTCTCTCATTCTGTTACGTATCATGTCACCCCATGGCAGATAATTTTCCATCTGCCTGCCTGTATTCTTTGCTCGTCCTCCATTTTATTTATCAGGTTTCTCTCTCTCTCTCTTTCTCTCTCTCTCTATCTCTCTCTCTCCCTCTATCTATCGCTCCTCTGCTCTTCTGCTCTCTATCGCTCCTCTGCTCTCCGTCTATGGTGTTCCTATCTCTGTTCCACCTACCTCTGTGGGAGCTCAGCCCAGCTGCCTGCAGCCCACAGAGGTGGCCAGGCTGTGTTCCTCCTCAGGCTCTCTCAGTTAACTATTCATATCACAGCTGAGTGCTCCATGAAATATTATGGAACGCTCCACAATCGCTTGTGTGTCACGATCTTTCACAACAGACCGACCAATTTCCTATATCCATCTCTTCATTCATCTCTTCATCCATCCATGTTTTTCATCATCCATCCATGTCTTTCATCATCCATCTCACCCTCTGTAATGGTTTGCGCTGGTCTGTAAGGGGTATTAAAGCAGCACAGAGAGATTGTCCAAGTCAACAGGCGGTGTCTATTGGTGCAGAGAGGAGGCTGCTACAGAACAGTAGTCAGTGGGGCAGGGCTCATATGGTAAATTACTGGCGGCGGGTGAGAGGGAGGACAGGCATCTAAGTAAATGGGAATTTGGCTGTCAAGATGGTAACCCCTGCTGTGTTGAGCGTTTTGTCATGGTATTATCATACAAGGCGTTACAAATCACTGTCTTCCTTGCTTTCTGCTTCCACCCTTTTCTCTCTTTCTATGTTTCTCTCTCTTTCTCTCCATATTCTTCTCCATATCCTCTATTTTTCATAACTTAATTGTCAGTATTTTGTGTAAGGTATGAGTAATGTTGCTGTGTCTCTTGGGTGGTGATTATGCAGGTATGTTAATGCAGACAGTGTGGTGTATGTTTCCCCAGGAAATGATCTGAGCGTCAAGGGCGTAGTTCTCTGTTGCTGCGCTGCAGCAACTCGTTAAAGTGTAGAGGTTCACTTTGCTTCAGTTTTATTCCAAAAAGCTGTATATCAATTTTCAGAAATGTTGGTAAATTATTATCATTTAAATAACTTTTTAAAGAGATTGGTGTGTTTTTTTCACTGTCTAATCATGGCCTGGGGCTGTTCAGTGACACATGCATTTAAAAAAAAATGTATCACTTGATGGTTACTTTTCAGAGAGACAAATAATCATGTTTTTTTTTTTGCAAAACGCTATATATCCGCCTCACTCTCAGAGAAATAAGTACTGCTAGCTTTACACAGTGGAATGTCACAAACTGTTACATATAAAAAATATATAAAAAACTGTACAAATGATACATTTGTGACATCGGTACAATTAAATAATAATAATAATAGTAATACAGTAATGAGATCTGTTTGTAAAACAGTTAGTTCGTTTTTTGCCCCAATTTCGGGATTCTGATCTTGTCTCGTCTCTGCAACTCCCCAACGGGCTCGGGAGAGGCGAAGGTCAAGTCATGTGTCCTCTGAAACCTGACCCGCCAAACTGCACATCTTAAAACCCGTTCTCTTAACCCGGAAGCCAGCTGCACCAATGTGTCGGAGGAAACACCGTTCAACTGATGACCGTAGTCAGCCTGCAGGCACCCGGACCGTCACAAGGAGTCGCTATAGCGCGATGAGCCAAGCAACCCGCCCCCGGTCAAACTATTCCCCTAACTAGGACAACGCTGGGCCAATTGTGCGCCGCCCTATGGGACTCCCGACCGGTAATGGCGCCGCAACACTGCGATGCAGTGCCTTAGACCGCTGCGCCACTCGGAAGGCCTGTGGCACAGCAATTTGACTCAACAAAAAACTGTTTTAAGGTAAGATGTAAAGCCCTGTCAACAGACTAACTCCTTTGTGGTTCATCCCCTGTCATTCTCTGTTAAGACAGCTGCTTCCTTTCATTTTGGGGTGGATGAAATAGGACCTCTGTATGCTTGTCAACTCCCTACTATCCCACAGGACCAACACACACACACACACACACACACACACACACACACACACACACACACACACACACACACACACACACACACCACACACACCACACAGAGACAGACCCACACACACACAGAGACACACACACACACAGACACACACACACACACACACTGAGACACACACAGAGACACAGACACACACACACAGATACACACACACAGACACACACACACACACACAGACACACACACACACACACACAGACACACACACAGACACACACACACAGACACACACACACACAGACACACACACACAGAGACACACACACACAGAGACACACACACACAGAGACAGACAGACAGACAGACAGAGACACAGAGACACAGAGACAGACACACACACACACACACGCAGAGACACACACACGCAGAGAGACACACACACACACACACACGAGGAGACACACACACACGCAGAGACACACACACGTGCAGAGACACACACACACACGCAGAGACACACACACACACAGACACAGACACAAACAGAGACAGATTGCAGTGTGCGTTTTAAGAAATGGTGAACTGCTGCTCCTCTCCTTCCCAGTGGAGAGGTGCCATGTGACAGTGTAGGGAGGTGTGCCTGAAAGGAGGTCAGGTTTAAGTAAAGCTGCAGAACTCAGGGAAGCACTGAAGCTTATAAGGCATCTGGGATCTAGAACTATCTGACAAACGGAGAGTGAGTGAGTGAGTGAGTGAGTGAGTGAGTGAGTGAGTGAGTGAGTGAGTGAGTGAGTGAGTGAGTGAGTGAGTGAGTGAGTGAGTGGAAGTAATAGGGACAGACAGAGGGAGAGAGAGGAGGCCACTTGATGATTATGAGTATCATAAAATGATACATCTTATTTATTTTAGTCAAACTAAACCGCCTCCTTTTGAGTATGAACATGTTGTTTGTCTTCTACTCTGCACAGTACAAACGCTAGTACGGTACCACCACCCTGGAATTATTTTTAGCCATTACCAGATTGAGGGAGGCTCAGACGGAGGATTATTTTCCTCAGTGACCTGGAAATGTTAGATCTCAATTTGGAGTTTGACTCTTTAGGTGTATACAGTTGAAGTCGAACGTTTACATACACTTAGGTTGGAGTCATTAAAACTCGTTATTCAACCACCCCCAAATTTCCTGTTAATTTAAGTCGGTTAGGACATCTACTTTATGCACAACACAAGTCATTTTTCCAACAATTGTTTACAGACATATTATTTCACTTATAATTCACTGTATCACAATTTCAGTGGGTCAGACGTTTACATACACTAAGTTGACTGTGCCTTTAAACAGCTTGGAAAATTCCAGAAAATGATGTCATGGCTTTAGAAGCTTCTGATAGGCTAATTGACATAATTTGAGTCAATTGGAGGTGTGCCTGTGGATGTATTTCAAGGCCTACCTTCAAACACTGTGCCTCTTTGATTGACATCATGGGAAAATCTAAAGAAATCAGCCAAGACCTCAGAAAAATAATTGTAGACCTCCAAAAGTCTGGTACATTCTTGAGAGCAATTTCCAAATGCCTGAAGGTACCACGTTCATCTGTACAAACAATAGTACGCAAGTATAAACACCATGGGACCACGCAGCCGTCATACCGCTCAGGAAGGAGACGCGTTCTGTCTCCTAGAGATTAACGTACTTTGGTGCGAAAAGTGCAAATCAATCCCAGAACCACAGCAAAGGACCTCGTGAAGATGCTGTAGGAAACATGTAAAAAAAAGTATCTTTATCCACAGTAAAAACGAGTCCTATATCGACATAACCTGAAAGGCCACTCAGCAAGGAAGAAGCCACTGATTCCAAAACTGCCATAAAAAAAAGCCAGACTACGGTTTGCAACTGCACATGGGGACAAAGATTGTACTTCTTGGAGAAATTTCCTATGGTCTGAAGAAAAAAAAATGGATCTGTTTGGCCATAATGACCATTGTTATATTTGGAGCAAAAGGGGGAGACTTGTAAGCCGAAGAATACCATCCCAAACGTGAAGCACGGGGGTGGCAGCATGTAGTGGAGGTGTGTACTTTGCTGCAGGAGGGACTGGTGCACTTCACAAAATAGATGGCATCATGTGGTAGGAAAATTATGTGGATATATTGAAGCTACATCTCAAGACATCAGTCAGGAAGTTAAAGCTTGGTCGCAAATGGGTCTTCCAAATGGACAATTGACCCCAAGCATACTTCCAAAGTTGTGGTGAAATGGCTTAAGGGCAACAAGTCAAGGTGTTGGAATGGCCATCACAAAGCCCTGACCTCACTCACTTGTGGGCAGAACTGAAAAGCGTGTGCGAGCAAGGCGGCCTACAAACCTGACTCAGTTACACCAGATCTGTCAGGAGGAATGGGGCAAAATTCACCCAACTTATTGTGGGAAGCTTGTGGAAGGCTACCTGAAACGTTTGACCCAAGTTAAACAATTTAAAGGCAATGCTACCAAATACTAATTGAGTGTATGTAAACTTCTGACCCACCTGGGGAATGTGATGAAAGAAATTAAAGCTGAAATAAATAATTCTCTCTACTATTATTCTGATATTTCACATTCTTAAAATAAAGTGGTGATCCTAACTGAGCTAAAACAGGGAATTATTTACAAGGATTATATGTCAGAAATTGTGAAAAACTGAGTTTAAATGTATTTGGCTAAGGTGTATGTAAACGTCTGACTTCAACTGTATATAGATTTGTTTAGTAATGGTATTACATTATGTTCTATACATTGCTCATACCATAGGTGATCATTTTCTGTCCTTTATTTGTACAACATCTCAGGCCACAACTTAGTAGAATTATCTGTAATGCAGACTATGAATTACTGTATTATAAAGGCACCATTGTGTCATACTTCTACCTACAGTCAGTGATAGAAAAAATAACAAATGATCATACTTGAGTAAAAGTAAAGATACCTTAATAGAAAATGACTCAAGTAAAAGTGAAGTCACCGAGTTAAATACTACTTGAGTAGAAGTCTAAATATTTGGTTTTAAATATACTTAAGTATCAAAAGTAAAAGTATAAATAATTTCAAATTGCTTATATTAAGCAAATCAGACAGCACAAATGTTGTTTTTTAAAATGTAAATTTACAGATAGCCCACTACAACACGCAGACATATTTTACAAATGAAGCATTTTTGTTTAATGAGTCTGCCAGATCAGAGGCAGTAGGGATTCCCAGGGGTGTTCTTTTGATAAGTGTGTGAATTGGGCCATTTTCCTGTCCTGCTAAGCATTCAAAATGTAACAAGTATTTTTGGGTGTTAGGGAAAATGTATGGAGTAAAAGGTATATAATTTCTTTACGAATGTAGTGAAGTAAAAGTTGTCAAAAATATAAATTGTAAAAACTAGAGGTGGGACCAAGTCATTGTTTTAGCTCTCAAGTCTTAGCACTCAAGTCCCAAGTCAAGTCCCAAATCAAGACAGGCAAGTCCGAGTCAAGTCTCAAGTCAAGACCGACAGGTATCAAGTCAAGTCTCAAGTCCTAAACTTTGAGTTACGGGTCCTAAATGTAATACCATTTCATATCTTTAACAAGAGTAATAGTATGTTACATTTACGCAAATCATGAATGCTTTGAAAAATATCTATATATTTATTACTTTCCAAATAATTGTTATATTTCCATGGATACATGGGTAGCCATGAGAAAGACCCCCCCCCCAATAGTGATTGACTATCGAGGATCGCTATGGGGCGCAATCAGGCGATGTAGTTTTGTACACAATCGCCCAACCTTAACACACACACTCTCTCTCTGTGTGGTTACAGTAGGCTAACGTATGTCAATGGTTTTAGGAGCAGCAGTAACGTCAGGCAGGATTTAGGCTACCAACTGCCTAGCCAGTTCTAGCTCAATCTTGGGTGCAATGATCACATTCCCACACTGACTGACTGTGTGGAGGCTCATTGATTTAACGTTACGTTAGCCTACATGCTACACTAGTAAAGTAATAACATATATAGCTGTCTGCTATATTAGCCACAACTTACCGTTCTTTGTGCAGCTTCAAATATCGAACAAAGTTGGAAATTGTTGCGCCTTCGTCTGTAATTTTCTTCCCACATGTTTTGCGAGTTGCAATCCGTTTTTTGTTGATACAGAGGTGTCTTTATATCCGAAAATAATAATTTGGGGTATCATCTTTCCAAGGGCTCCATCTTAATTCACCCGCTGACATTCCTCTGTACTGCCACACACAACTTTTTCTCAGATGGCACAATTTGATTGGCTGCTGTCCGGTTCTAACTGTAATCCATCAAATGAAGAGTTGATGCGTTGCACACTTTTTTTAACAGCCTCATTTTAAATATTTGTGCTTGGGGAGGGTATCAGGTCGAGTCAAAAGGCTCAAGTCCAAGTTAAGTCACGAGTCATTGGTGTTAAAGTCAAAGTCGAGTTGCAAGTCATCATATTTGTAACTTGAGTCTGACTCGAGTCCAAGTCATGTGACTCGAGTACATATCTCTGGTAAAAACCTACTTGTAGTACTTTAAAGTATTTTTACTTAAGTACTTTACACCACTGCCTACATTGCCAAGTGAAAGTCTACACACCCATTGCACTGTCTTCAAATTTGATCTAAAAAGGGATAACATTGGATCATGCTGTGGAAATGTTTTAGAGCGGTAGGGACTGGAGGACTAGTCAAATCAAATCAAATATATTTATATAGCCCTTCGTACATCAGCTGATATCTCAAAGTGCTGTACAGAAACCCAGCCTAAAACCCCAAACAGCAAGCAATGCAGGTGAAGAAGCACGGTGGCTAGGAAAAACTCCCTAGAAAGGCCAAAACCTAGGAAGAAACCTAGAGAGGAACCAGGCTATGTGGGGTGGCCAATCCTCTTCTGGCTGTGCCGGGTGGAGATTATAACAGAACATGGCCAAGATGTTCAAATGTTCATAAATGACCAGCATGGTCGAATAATAATAAGGCAGAACAGTTGAAACTGGAGCAGCAGCATGGCCAGGTGGACTGGGGACAGCAAGGAGTCATCATGTCAGGTAGTCCTGAGGCATGGTCCAAGGGCTCAGGTCCTCCTCCGAGAGAGAGAAAGAGAGAATTAGAGAGACCACACTTAAATTCACACAGGACACCGAATAGGACAGGAGAAGTACTCCAGATATAACAAACTGACCCTAGCCCCCCGACACATAAACTACTGCAGCATAAATACTGGAGGCTGAGACAGGAGGGGTCAGGAGACACTGTGGCCCCATCCGAGGACACCCCCGGACAGGGCCAGGATCGAGGAAAAGATGAACGGAGAAAAGTGAGAGAGAGATCCTTGATGAAAACCTGCTCCAGAGAGCTTAGGACCCTTAGCGCACAGTCAATACAACACAGGAGTGGCTTCGGGACTCTGAATTTCATTGAGTGGCCCAGCCAGGGGCTGGACTTGAACCCGATCAAACATCTCTCGAGAAACCTGAAAATAGCTGTGAGGCGACGCTCCCCATCCAACCTGACAGAGCTTGAGAGGATCTGCAGAGAAGAATGGGAGAAACATGCCAAATACAGGTGTGCCAAGCTTGTAGTGTCATAACCAAGAAGACTCGAGGCTGTAATCGCTGCCAAAGATGCTTCAACAAAGTACTGAGTAAAGGGTCTGAATACTTATGTAAATGTGATATTTAAGTATTTTTTTATATACATTTTCTAAGATTTCTAAAAGCCTGTTTTTGCTTTGTCATTATGGGGTATTGTGTGTCGATTTGAGGAAAATCACAATTGAATCCATGTTAGAATAAGGCTGCAACGTAATAAAATGTGTAAAAAGTCAAGGGGGTCTGAATACCTTTCGAATGCACTGTATCCATTGATTTTGTCAAAATTGCTCAAGCTCATTAACTTCGGTTAGGAAATCCTTAATGAACAGCAATAATCAAACCTCGTCTCTGATTTTCAAGCAGACTGGACCGTTCAGGATCACTCAACAACCCCTCTTGGGAGCCATTTTGGTGTGTCTTTAATGCTTCCACTACAATACTTGAAAATACAGAGGATTAATAACATTCCAATCACTCCACATTACTGGCCTGTATGACAAAGTGAGAAGATGGAAGCCTGTGGGAAAAAAATAACTTAGAATCATATATTCTGTTTGCAGTCAAGACAACACGGCAAATAAATACATAAAAAACTTCAGGTTTGGGTCAAATCCAATACAACACCGAGTGAAACTCTCTGTATTTTCAAGTATTGCGGTGGCAGCATCATGTTATGTGTATGCTTGTCACCGTCAGGGAATGTGGAGTAGTTTGTGTAAATTGGCAGTAAAAAAATCTGTTTCTGTAAGGGGTCTGTAGACTTTAACTCAGCACTGTAGACTGAGCATTCATTTCTATTACACTGTTAGACTGGTGGAAATGGAGTGTGAGGAAGTCTGCGTTTTAAGAAAACGGTGATATGTAGGCAAATGATTGACACTTCAAGGAGGGAGGGATATGAACAGAAACATGGACTGGGATTTGTTGCTCAGCTGGAGAGAAATGCGCATAGAGAGAGAGAGACTGGGGGGGTGAGCAAGAAAAGAGAGAGTGAGTGAGTGAGAACAGAGGGAGGAGAGAGGGAACTCTCGGTCCTAATCGTCAGCTTTCTTTTGTCACTGCGATTCTGTCTGCTTCTTCATCTGCAGCACACAGGAAAATAGAACAACGTTGAAAAGAGTGAGGTAAACGAAGGAAAAAGGAGTGCGAAGCGCAGAAGATATTTTCAGGATTTTCTGAGAGGGAAATAAGAGACTGACTCATACGGAGGTGAAATAAGTGGATGTGTGGGAAACCATTTACAAGTTTGAAGACAAACCTGTGAAGAGGAGAGGGTCCAGGAACGGAGAGGACAAAGAGAGTGGAAGAAAGAGGGGACCTGTTCAGTCCCTCATCCTCATGCCACCAAACTGTCATTATTAGACAGCAACAGGATAGTCCTAGCTCCACCTGCCTGTCCACCTGCCTCTCACCCACATCTGTATTCTGCAATTTTGGACACAACATCTGTATTGTCAAGCCTTGGATACATGTTGTTGGGTCCCAGAGGACGTGGCAAGGCGTCAGTTTGAGGGTTCTCCTCGACAGCTGTGCCTGTGAGTGAGTGGGTGGAATTGTCTCCCTCCGCCTGCACTCCGCTGTGTTGGGAGTGTGTGTGTGTGTTTGTGCGCACTGACCGATGTGTATGTGAACTCAATTGCTTGTCTCTGGTTGTTACAATTGTCTTAGTCATCCTTCAGCCTCTAACTGGGTTGTTGTTCACCTGTGAGTGTTTGTGTGTAAGTGCGTAGGTGTGTGTGTGTGACTCTCTTGGGTATCATTGGAACTGTATGTATGGTGGAACTGTATGTATGCACCAGCTCTTGCGTAACATGTTGCCAACTGCATGACATCCTTCCAGAAAGACTTCCACCTTCATGGACTTGACACGGAATGGTGCTAAAGGATTTGCAGTTGCACACCACTGTTTCGCCATACATGCATAATGAATGCATAAGGATCCATTATGCAGGAACTGGAGTCCCTCGGAGGGCTTGAAGCCCATGTTAACCTCCTCAGTAGTTTCCTCAAAAGAACAGTGAAGCGCTGTTAGTAAGACCTACAGACCCCTGTTGTCAGCCACCAGTGACAGTGACTGTCTGCCTCTCTGTCTGTCTGAAGAGTGACCTCTCTATTTACAGACACTTATTTATGTCGTATTCTCTCTCTCTCTCCTATCTTCAACTGAATCCTGTACGTTTTGGTGTTACGCTTTGAAAGAGGCCATATACAGAATCCATAGAACCTTCGACCAATCTCGCGTTATCCCTCCCTCCACAAACTCTTACCCTCTGGACCCTGCTCTCATTGGTCCGTCATCATGATTGGTGTAAACAGCATCCATTCAGATGGGCGAAATCGCTCCCGCTCTCTTTGCTCTGTGCGTGTTCGGCGGGACTTCAGGGTGATGGATCCCTTCCGCTACCCCCGTGCCCCCCGCTCTCGTTCCCTCAAACCCTTGTCCTTTCCTGACCTGCTGGGAAGGTCCCAGGATGGACAGAACCACCCACAGGCCCGCAAGAAGAAGGCACAGCTTGGAAAATGCAGGGTAAATTTACGTGGTTTAATTTGGTCGAAGCAGCAAACTTGTGTTGCGATCAGTGTGACTAATAAGATCAATGTGAACTGGTTTATTTAGGAGCTCTATTGATTTGTTGTCCGACATGATACCAGGATGACCAAAAGTCCCACCCCACTCATTACACATTCAGCGAGCACATGCACGCACACACGTTTTCATATCTGTGACGTCTGTTTTGTCTGGTCTTTTTTTTTCTAGGCCTTGTACAACTCTATCAGAAACGAGAAGCTCCAGTGGACCATGTAAGTGTACTTTGCAAAAAATATATATATATTTTTGTTTCAACTAATTATTATTAAATAGCAGGTTCTACAGTCTATTTTTTTGTTGTTTACTCAACATTACAGTCAGTGTTACCTGAAGAATAAAATAAATAAATAAATAAAGTGGGGCCCAAAAATTCAGTCAACTTAAAATGTATGTTTGATCAAATTGTCTTATATGTTCATTGAACTAGAAATTATTATTTGGGCATTTTACATAAAAACATCTGTGGAAGTAGTATGTCATTCAACATGTCCTCACCTGGGATTTGAACTCCTAACTGCTTGGTTCATGGCATTCCAATTTTCCTGCTACAACACCATGTCAATAACTGATTTCACCCGTATTGCTACATTTGGCACTTCAAAGTAAATCTCAGCTTTGTTAAAAGTACACTCGAGAAGAAAAACAATTTTATTTATTATAGTGGTTAAGGAGTAACATTTTAAACAGAGTAATATGCCCCACCAACATTAAACAACCATACAAAAATTGCTGAAATAAATATATAATAAATAAATTCAAATAAATGATAAGAGAATAGTCAGATTAACTGACATTTAACACAGACAAGCTGGCGTAGCAGGAAGATCAAAATGCCATGAACCAAGAGTTCAAATCCCAGGTGAGGACATGTTGAATAATAATTACTGTATAAAAGAACATGCACAAAAATGATCATGCTTGTCAAATATATAGGTTGAAAACCTTGCATGTTAAAAGCATTGTGTGTGTAACTAGATCCACAGACTTTTTTCAAAGTAAGATGCCCAAATAATAATTTCTAGTTAAATGAACATATGTGACAAATTGAGCAAACACATCATTTTGTTAACAGAATTTTTGGGCCAAGTATGTTTTTGTTTTGTTCAGGTAACACTTGAACTGAAAAGTTGAGTAAACAAACAAACAAAAAAGGCTGTGGAACCAGTTACTTAATAATAAATTAGATTTTGTAATATTTTTTTTTACAGTGTACGAATCATGTTGTAACGGTTCTCTTGTGGTGAAGGAGAGTCGGACCAAAATGCAGCGTGTAGATTGCGATCCATGTTTAATCAAACAAACGTAACACGAATACACACAAAACACTACAAAACAATAAACGTAACGAAAACCGAAACAGCCTATACTTGTGTAACCTAACACATAGACAGGAACAAGGACACTAAGGACAATCACCCACGACAAACTCAAAGAATATGGCTGCCTAAATATGGTTCCCAATCAGAGACAATGATAAATACCTGCCTCTGATTGAGAACCACTCCAGACAGCCATAGACCTTGCTAGATAACCCCACTAGCTACAATCCCAATACACACACCAAAACCCCAAGACAAAACACACCACAATAAAAAAAAACCATGCCACACCCTGGCCTGACCCAATACATGAAGAAAAACACAAAATACTTAGACCAGGGCGTGACAGAACCCCCCCCTAAGGTGCGGACTCCCGAACGCACCTCAAAACAATAGGGAGGGTCCGGGTGGGCGTCTGTCCATGGTGGCGGCTCCGGCGCGGGACGTGGAACCCACTCAGTTAATGTCTTAGTCCCCTCTCCTCGCGTCCCTGGATAGTCCACCCTCGCCGCCGACCATGGCCTAGTAGTCCTCACCCAGAAACCCACTGGACTGAGGAGCAGATCGGGACTGAAGGACAGCTCGGGACTGAGGGGAAGCTCGGGAGTGAGAGAAAGCTCGGGAGTGAGAGAAAGCTCGGGAGTGAGAGAAAGCTCGGGAGTGAGAGAAAGCTCAGGAGTGAGCTCAGGAGTGAGAGAAAGCTCAGGAGTGAGAGGAAGCTCAGGCAGGTAGGTAGATCTACCAGATCCTGGCTGGCTGGTGGTTTCAGCAGATCCTGGCTGACTGGCAGATCCTGGCTGACTGGCAGATCCTGGCTGACTGGTGGATCTGGCGGATCCTGGCTGATCCTGGCCGACTGGCGGATCCTGGCCGACTGGCGGATCCTGGCCGACTGGCGGATCCTGGCCGACTGGCAGTTCTGGAAGAGTCTGGTTGACTGGTAGATCTGGAAGAGTCTGGTTGACTGGCAGATCTGGAAGAGTCTGGTTGACTGGCAGATCTGGAAGAGTCTGGTTGACTGGCAGATCTGGAAGAGATCTGGAAGAGTCTGGTTGACTGGCAGATCTGGAAGAGTCTGGTTGACTGGCAGATCTGGAAGAGTCTGGTTGACTGGCAGATCTGGAAGAGTCTGGTTGACTAGCAGATCTGGAAGAGTCTGGCTGACTGGCGGATCTGGAAGAGTCTGGCTGACTGGCAGATCTGGAAGAGTCTGGCTGACTGGCGGATCCTGGCAGACTGAAAGATCTGGCTGCTCCATGCTGACTGGCGGCTCTGGCTGCTCCACGCTGACTGGCGGCTCTGGCTGCTCCACGCTGAGGCGGCTCTGGCTGCTCCAGGGCTGACAGCTCTGGCGGCTTCTTACAGACTGGCAGCTCTGGCGGCTCCGTGCAGACTGGCAGCTCCTTACAGACTGGCAGCTCCTTGCAGACTGGCAGCTCCTTGCAGACTGGCAGCTCCGTGCAGACTGGCAGCTCCGTGCAGACTGGCAGCTCCGTGCAGACTGGCAGCTCCGTGCAGACTGGCAGCTCCGTGCAGACTGGCAGCTCCTTGCAGACTGGCAGCTCCTTGCAGACTGACAGCTCTGGCTGCTCCATGCAGACTGACAGCTCTGGCTGCTTCATGCAAACTGACAGCTCTGGCTGCTTCATGCAGACTGGCAGCTCTGGCTGCTTCATGCAGACTGGCAGCTCTGGCTGCGCTGAACAGGCGGGAGACTCCTGCAGCGCTGTGTCGGAGGAAGGCTCTGGCTGCGCTGAACAGGCGGGAGACTCCGGCAGCGCTGGAGATGAGGAAAGCTCTAACAGCGCTAGATAGGCGGGAGACTCCGGCAGCGCAGGAGAGGAGAAAGGCTCCGACAGCGCTGGAGAGGCGAGGCGCACTGTAGGCCTGATGTGTGGTGCTGGTACTGGTGGTACTGGACCGAGGACACGCACATGAAGCCTGGTGCGGGGAGCTGCTACCGGAGGGCTGGGGTGTGGAGGTGGTACTGGATAGACCGGACCGTGCAGGCGCACTGGAGCTCTTGAGCACCGAGCCTGCCCAACCTTACCTGGCTCGATGCCCACTCTAGCCCGGCCGATCCGAGGAGCTGGAATATACCTCACCGGGCTATGCACCCGCACTGGGGACACCATGCGCACCACTGCATAACACGGTGCCTGCCCGGTCTCTCTAGCCCCCGGTAAGCACAGGGAGTTTGCGCAGGTCTCCTACCTGGCGTAGCCATACTCCCTGTGAGCCCCCAATAATTTTTGGGGCTGACTCCCGGGCTTCCATCTGCTCTGCCGTGCTAGCTCCTCATAATGCCGCCTCTCTGCTTTTGCTGCCTCCAGCTCGGCTTTGGGGCGACAATAATCTCCAGGCTGATCCCAGGGTCCTTTACCGTCCAGTTCCTCCTCCCATGTCCATTTCTCCAGGTGGTGCAACCTCTCCCACTGTAGCTGCTGCTGCTCCTGCTGCCTCTGTTGCCTCTTCTCCTGTTGCACCTTTGGGCGGCTACACTCCACTGGTTTAGCCCAGGGTCCTCTCCCGTCGAGGATCTCCTCCCATGTCCAGAAATCCTTCTTACGCATCTCCTCTTTGGGCTGCTCCTGCCTGTTGACACGCTGCTTGGTCCGTTTGTGGTGGGTGATTCTGTAACGGTTCTCTTGTGGTGAAGGAGAGTCGGACCAAAATGCAGCGTGTAGATTGCGATCCATGTTTAATCAAACAAACGTAACACGAATACACACAAAACACTACAAAACAATAAACGTAACGAAAACCGAAACAGCCTATACTTGTGTAACCTAACACATAGACAGGAACAAGGACACTAAGGACAATCACCCACGACAAACTCAAAGAATATGGCTGCCTAAATATGGTTCCCAATCAGAGACAACGATAAATACCTGCCTCTGATTGAGAACCACTCCAGACAGCCATAGACCTTGCTAGATAACCCCACTAGCTACAATCCCAATACACACACACCAAAACCCCAAGACAAAACACACCACAATAAAAAAAACCCATGCCACACCCTGGCCTGACCCAATACATGAAGAAAAACACAAAATACTTAGACCAGGGCGTGACACATGTTAATGTTGGGCATATGTTTGACTTTATTTGCTTGCACTTGCCTTATTTAATCAAAACTGCTGTTCAGGTTTCCTGAATAATGATTAATCTCAGGTTTGGATACATTTTCATAACATTACAAAATCAGCATATCAGAATATGGAATTAGCTATAAATCTACTTGTAATCAGTCTACAAGCAATATCCTCCTTACAGAATCAACTACCAACTGTGCCCCTGTAGCATTTGCCAGACTGTGTGTGTGTGTGCCAATGGTTGCTATTCTGGACCTAGCCTTTGTGATGCCCTGAGACCCTAATTTAAGACTTAAGCTCTCCAGACTTCGTTGCCATGGATACAGGTCCCGACTTGCCTCTCTCTGTAATTACAGGTCGACATCTCACTCCAATTCTTAAGCAGGCACGGGCGCACGTCCGCCCCCACATTTGGGGGTTCAGTCAGCCTCTGAAAGAGAGCAGTGGGAAAATCATTTTCTCTCGCGTTCGTTTTCACTCTGCACGCTGCTTTAATCTTTCCCGGTCCCAACATCCCAAGGCTCGCCATGTGCCTTGCTCTCTATTCTCTCCTCTATCCTAGTTTTTCTGCCTGTAGCCTCCTCTCTCTCTCTCCCTCTCCCCTTTTCTCGCTTTTGCCTCACTCTCCCGTTTTTTCTCTCTCTGTGCCTTTTTCCACCACATGCTCCTGTGGATTCAGAGAGGTCAGCAGTTACTTAGCAACAGATCAGAGCTTTTGTGTATGGTATGTGCTGAGTGCTAACTGGCCGATTTTACTCTTCAGAATGAATCTAGCAGTGGCAACACAAGTGGTTCGTCGCTTAGTTTATGCGTTGTCTTTTTAAAGATAAATTCATAACATCCTGTAACGCTTTACATTGTACCTGCAGGTATAATGCTATAACCTGTTATAGGCATTCATAAGCCATTTTATGTCTTACAGTAAGGCTTATTGAGTTATCTCTATACATTTATATTTCTACTGACTCATAATGACTGGTATTTAGTCAGAAACATTATGAGATGATTCTAAGACATTATAGGGACATGCGTGCTTACAACAAGTCTTGCAATGCAGTATATTTGAATCATAATGCATTCCAACAGCCAGCTTCAAGTGTTCCCTATGGCTTTGAGGAGATATTGTAAGAGATATGATAAACGAAAGATTGATTGAGAGGGGTGGAGAGTTATTTTAAGACACAGATCCTGGGGAGGGTCACACCAGAAGGACGAGCAGACTCTGTGTGTGGTTTGTGTCCACAGGTATGTTACTTCTGTGACAGTGGATGATTGAATCTTACAGATTGAGTGTGTGTGTGCCTCTATTTATATATCAGTGTGTGTCTAGCAGAGAGAGAGAGAGAGAGAGGAGGTGGACAGTACCGTGTGACACAGCAGCACACCCCCTCTGACAAACAGCAATTTAAAGCTCATACATTAATGAATGTTTATGCGAGCAGCTGCAAGGCTTCACTGGTCTGTATTCAGTCCGTGTCTTCAGTGGGTGAGAGACACCACCATCCTCAAATGTCAGTACCGTCAGATTCTCTCTTATAGCATCGCGGAACACTCAGGCTCCTGAGTTCACGGGAAAATGGCATCTTTAAAACTGCCACAGTCAGTCAAAGAGATACCAGGACCTGTTATCTAACAGCCAGTGAGTCTCTCACCACTCAGACCGATGTGGATCCTTGCTCTTACAGCAAAAACAGGTCTCTTGTAAGAGATGAATTATAGATATCTGAATGATAATTGACTGGATGATAGTCATTATGTTCATGCTTGTCAAAGTGAGTTCTATCAGTTGTCAGTGTCAGGGCTGGGTTTCAGTTTGTTAGCATTGCAGGAGAACTTTGCAAATATTTCTCTGATTGGCCAGTAAGATGCACGTAAGCTGCTCAGCTGGAGCATTATGGGATGTTACCTCTCAGCCTGGGTGACCCAGCCAGTGACCCTGAAATCCAGAGGCTCTCACATGAGTGGCATGCTGACTGCATTAAGACATATGGCCCTTTCCCCTCCAAGCTATGAGGACTGATCATTCAAACGCCCTGGATCTGAACTGGAGGAGATGATTAAAAAGACTTGGGGACTAGCGGGTTTTGTTGATGACGAGGGGAATTACAACTTGTATTTGAATTGTATCTTCTCCATAGCGATGAGGAGGAGTTGCGCAAGTCCTTCTCCGAGTTGGCCGATTTGCGCACTGACTCCGCCTCCCACACCATGAAGCGAATCGGCAGTGGTCTAGGCGTGGCCCAGAATCCTGACGCCCTGATCTATAAGAACGGCTTCCTGGTACGGAAGGTCCACGCAGACTCTGACGGCAAGAAAAGTAGGTTCCCTCTACCCTCCCCTGTCACCTGTCAACCATATCTGTTTTATCTCACGGTTGATAAATCCGACCATGTCTGTCTAAACAATGCTGTACTTTCACTAATTTCGATTCAAAATCACATTTGGGATATTGAGTGGATATTTACTTTCTTTCTATGGTCTGTTTTTCAGCGCCCAGAGGTAAGAGAGGATGGAAGACGTTTTATGTCATGCTGAAGGGACTGGTCCTCTACCTGCAGAAGGTACACCAAACCACACCCCTCTCGGCATCCTAACAGTATATCCCACTCCGTGATTGGACGTGTGTGATAACATTCTGCTCTCTGATTGGTCTGTAGGGAGAGTACCGTCCAGAAAAGCAGCTGTCTGAAGAGGATCTGAAGAATGCTGTGTCCATCCACCACTCTCTGGCCATGAGGGCAGCAGACTACAGCAAGAGGCCCAACGTCTTCTACCTGCGCACTGCAGACTGGAGAGTGTTCCTCTTCCAAGCACCGTGGGTCTCCTCATCCTCATCTCCACCCTCCTCCACCCATTTCTTATCTCCACCAAGTCCACCTCTAATTCCATACAATTAAGAATGTATTTATCTGACCCAATGTTGTGCTCTGTATTGGTACATGGCTATTTCTGCCTTCTACAAGGCTGTACAGTACTAAGGCTGTACTACGTTCCCCCGAAACTGTAGTGATTGAGTACAGAGTGGGCAGTGCCCCTGTCATAGAACCCCAGGCTCAGATAGATTATCATTATGTTTTTGTGTCCCTGGAGGACACAGTTGTCTGGTATGTCCTAGATACACACTTTCTTTCTGGGTTGGGATCAATTCTATTTCAATTCAGGAAGTGGAATAAAAACAAATCCTAATTGAAAATAACTGTCCCTCTTATTTAATTGATATCTGACCCCAAACCTGTCTACCTGCCTGTTTCTATTCTATCTTTTTTTGTTTACTGGGGCTGAGAATTGTGCCCTTAGTCAGTATCCAGATTTCAACTCTCTTGTCCTCCATCTCAGTAACGCAGAGCAGATGCAGTCGTGGATCACCCGTATCAACGCTGTGTCAGCCATGTTCTCAGCGCCACCCTTCCCTGCAGCCATCGGCTCTCAGAAGAAATTCAGCCGTCCGCTGCTGCCAGGCTCCAACACCAAGCTGTCTCAGGTACACAGAGGCCTCCACTCACACCATGACCCTCTCTCTTTCTCTCTCTCTGCTTCCACATACTAGCTCCCAGTCCAAACCTATTTCCACCATCCAGTATCTGTTCTGTAGTTAGATCAATCCCCACATTTTTTAAAAACTTGTGTACTTAAGGCAATCATTAAATACACACTCCTGTATACCTCTTTTTGTGTTAAAAACAGAGAAGAACTGCTATTTACAACCATAAAATTACTAAAATGCGTAAGTAAGCATCCATGCTGAGCAGAATTCTGTATAAGTTAACCTGACTTTGGTGTAGCCTTATGTTAATGATCCTCCTTTGTCATGTGACAGGAAGAGCAGGTGAAATCCCATGAGACACGTTTCCGGGCCATCTCCTCTGAGCTGAATGAGTTAACCGCTGTAATTCCAGACAAAAAAGCCAAAGTTCGTGATCTGGAGGAGCACAAGCAACGTGAGGAGTACCTGGAGTTTGAGGTGAGTGATTATTGTTGTTGTCTGGTTCAATATGGTTATAGGGATTGATCGTTGCAACCAGAGCCGTAGTCTAGCCGAGTTTGGCAGACTGCGTTTGTTTGATATTCAGAATTGAATGGCTGCCAAATTGGCTATCAAATGTTTTAAGACAATTCCCTTCCAGGTCAGCCAGAATGGAAATAAGAATGATTTAGATTGGTGCCAGAGTCCAGGACCGATTGCCAAGCTCTATTGCCGAACTGGCTCTGATATCAGCTATGGAGAATCCTGTTTGACATCAAGTACTCTTTATCTCTCTGATACAGAAAACTCGCTACGGTACGTACGCCATGCTACTGAGGGCTAAGATCCGGAGTGGGGAAGAGGACCTGTCTCTGTTTGAGTCGCGTCTCTTTGACGACGGGGGTCTCCAGAGGGCCCACTCCAGCCCCACTCTGCGGGAGGAACACAGCAGCAGCAGCCAGGCCAGCAGTGCCAAGAGGGGGGGGCAGCAGCAGTAGTTCCAGCACCAGGGGGAGCAGCAAGACCAAGCGCTCTGAGCCCCAGAGAAACAGCTACAGGAAGGCTGTCAAACAGTGAGAGGGACCCTGGAGGGTGTTGCGGTGGACACGATGGCTTAAACAATTGGATTATCTGTGTTGATCGATAGACGGGGACCACTGGTGTGACTGGAAAATGAGATGGAGGAAGATGATGGGGGATAGACCTGTTGCATGCTTCTATCCCGAGAAACCACAGGCACTGAATCCTCCAGGGCACTCAGTCCTTCATTTTACACATGACTAACTTCTGTGTGGTCCTAAATTCTGGGTCATATCCACATTTATTTTATTTGAACGTGCTTTCTGGACCAATTGTTGTTTACAGAGATCTAAAGATGACATGGACTTATGCCATTAGATCTGATTATGTTGAGAGTCGTAGGTTATTTTCCTCCCTCCCTTCACTGTCTCCATAAATTACATCTATGTGATTACTGCACACAGCCCACCACCTCCTCGTGTAAAGTGAGTTGCCGTGCCGACCAGCTAGGATGGACAGAGACAGGGCTGCATCGGCTCATCTGACTGTTACCATGGAGACTAAACAGAGCCCGGGATCATTCCGTCCGACCAGAGTGCCAGAACCTCAACCCAACCACAATGCATTTGGAGGAAACTGGGCGAACGCTGGGCTCTTCACGAGAGACATGATCAATTGGAAGGAATACAGCAGGTTACTGGACATAATTTATGATGCTGCATGCACATACAAATGTTCTCCAAAGTCTTTGCTATGATTTTGTTATTCTAAGGACTTTTATTGTGGCAAACTGAACTGGCCCAGAGCCAGGCCCTTCTACTGTAACTGTGAAGCTCTGCTGGATCTCATTGTTATTTCTAAGGACATTTACACACATCAGCTATGGCACCGCCACTAATCCTTGAGTGTTTTGTCTTACTAATGGGTTGATGAAGTAGGTTGATCACACAGACTGGCTGTCTATCGGTTTAATGAACTTAAAGAGTAGGAGGACTGCATGCGTACGAGGAGATGGAAGACTCACTCAAGAGGACATGCTTCGCTATGGTATCAAGACTATCCCTTTTTTTCCCCTTATGTGATTCACATGGTGTTTTTCCATTTGTATAACTGGAAAAAGAAACGTGACAGAAGGCTTAGTTTACAGTACATCTCCGCTGTAGGGCAAATGTCTCTACAGGAACAACTCATCAGATAATTGATGACAGATTGATTTAAAATGTTGGTTGAATGTTGATTTAAATTCAGTATCGTGAATTGTAATGAGGAAAGAAAATAAGGCACTGCCTGCCTACCACACACAATCTAGTATACACTTGAGTGGACACAACATTAGGAACACCCTTCCAAATATTGAGTTACACTGGCTTTTGCCCTCAACAGCCTCAATTCGTTGGGGCATGGACTCTGCAAGCAAGGTGTCGAAAGCATTCCACAGGGATGCTGGCCCATGATGGCCCCAATGCTTCCCACAGTTGTCAAGTTGGCTGGATGTTCACGGTTGAGTGTTAACCCAGCAGCTTTGCAGTTCTTGACACAAACCAGTGCACGTGGCACATACTACCATACCCCGTTCAAAGGAATTTCAATATTTTGTCTTGCCCATTCACCCTCTGAATTGCACACATACACAATCCATGTCTCACTTGTCCCCAGGCTTAAAAATCCTTTAACCTGTCTACTCCCCTTCATCTACACTGATTAAAGTGTATTTAATAAGGGATCATAGCTTTCATGTGGTCAGTGTCATGGAAAGATGTGTTCCTAATGTTTTGTACTCAGTGTATATGCATAAAAGAATGTAACGTGTAAATACAGTGGGCTCCAAAAGTCCCAAAATTGGGACAGTGAATTTTTTGGCTCTGTACTCAAGCACTATGGATTTGACATGATACAATGACTATGGGGTTAAAGTGCTGACTATCAGCTTTAATTTAAGTGTATTTTCAACCATTTCAGGTGAACCGTTGAGAAATTACAAGCACTTTTAAAAAAAAATGTTTTTTTTAACATAGACCAGAAGTTTAGGGACGTTCTAGTCTATTAAAGTAGTAGTTAAAAGTATTTGGTCCCATATTCAGAGCACACAATGACTGCATCAAGCACAAATACAGTATCATACCCCCAAGACGCTAACCTCAAACCATTACAATAACAAGGGAGGTTAGCATTTTATATCATAACCCCAAGACATGCTAACCTCAAACCATTACAATAACAGGGGAGGTTAGCATGTCTTGGTAGTATATGTCTGTCAAACTTTCTCACTCATTATTCAGGAGTTTCTGTAATTATGGTAGCATCCACATTCATGTAAGTGTTTAGAAAGATTATATTCTAATTTACAATAAAAGTGACTCAAATTACACCTATTTACCATTTCTTTTGGGCACAATCTTTAATAGTGAATTTGTCCCAAATTCAAATTAAAGCGGACTGACTGCACTTTAACCTCAGTCATTTCAAATCCAAAGTGCTTGAGTAGAGAACCGAAACAATCTCACTGTGTATATAGAATTGAAAATAAGAATTTGTTCTTAACTGACTTGCCTAGTTAAATAAAGGTAAAAATAAATGTCATGCCGAGGCATAGCCATTTTCTTCTCAGGCTTGCAGTGTGGTCTGTGAACTAGTGCAGTAATGCCACCATATGGTCACCAGAGTTTGCTGTTCCAATGGGAAACAAAGGCCGCAGGTTGCACTGTATGAGTAACAGGAGTGTGTGATAGTTCTGGGTGTCATCACCGCCCCCCCCATATGTTAAAATTTGACCAAGATGATGTGATTCTATGCATGAGGACCCCCACTGCAAACAGCATGAGATGATTATGTTGTTGAGTTAGGCATCCGCACATATGGCTGTTTGAATAAAACCACAAAATGGCTTAGTGTAACTGTGAGTGCCCTTGCCTCAAACTATTATCTAGGCTTTAGCTCAGCGGGCTAACAGTCTTGTTGCTCAGAGGACACGGTTCAAACTCAGTTGGTCACATTTAGCAATGTTGGCTGTCAGTGTAATTCTACAGGGACCATGACACGGTAAGGCATGATATGTGCAGTCATGCAGAACGTCACAAATCACTTTTGGGTGTGTCTCTTTCCCTCAGTGTAAATATGTGAGGTGGTATGGTGAGAGACCATGCATAGACAGAATTACAAGCCAGAGTAGGGCTTCTGTGATATAAAAACAGGGGTTATAATGTGTCACACCCTTTTACACTTTGGCTTAGATATTCTACTTCAAGAGTAGGCCCTATTTCTTTTCTGCTTATCAGTCAACTTGGTCTTAAGTATTTGTCAACAAAAAAAAGATAGTATACTGCTTCATGTAGAGGTTTTTAATGGACCCCATAGACACTGCATCTGAATGCCACTTATTTCTTTAATTTCCCGTTAGCTGTACATATTGTCAATAACACATTAAGATTTTGTGCTCTGTGAAATATACTAAATGGTTTGTATGTTTGGGGCAGAGGACAAAAATAAACATTTTGAAAAGATCCATTTGTCAGAAGAAAAAATAAAATGCATTTCATTCAACATTGACAAGTTTTCAAAACGTTACATAGCAAACCTTCCACATACATTTGAAATAAGGCTGTATAATTATATTTGGTTGAATGTTAAACCAAATGAATACACAGTATTAGTAAGATTGTCAGCCAATAAATATGAGTTAAATTGATAATTCCATTGATCAATTTGATGTTGCACATTGAAGAATTCATTTATACTGGGACTTTGGGGAAGGCACAAATGGACCATAAAAAAAAAAACCTTTCAGTCACCATCAGAAATAACGGAACAAGATATGACGCCACTTAAAATTGTACATTGAGATTTTCTTCCCTTCAGCTCGTTAGGAAAATTCAAACTGGTTGACTGTCAGTCATGGCAGAGAGAGAATTCTACATTTATCAGTAGAGGCTTGGGTATGACATCAGATTCCCAATGTGCGTGCTGAACAGAGTTAGTCATATCTCCATGATGAAACGTTGGGGTGAAACCTCCCTCACACGAGGGTCTTACCCCTCACCCTTCCTGCTGCTCACTGGTTAGCCAAGGCTGGCTCCTCCATCTCCTCCTCCATTGGCTGACTAGCAAAGCCACTGTCCACTGTCTGATCTGATTAGCAGAGATAAATGGTTATTTGGTCTTATTGTAGAAGGCATTAACAGTCAAATAGAATACAATCATCTGTTTTTGGAACGGAACTACATACAGTATGTATTTGCAAGGTCAAGTGTATGGTAGAGAGATAATGTTTATGACTATATTAGTGGTTCTGCAATGTAGGATGAGTTCAGTACCTGTGTTTTGTTTGTCCTCTCTCAGCTCAGCCTGTCTCAGCAGTCTCACTCCTTCAGTCAGACCCAGAGACTGTAGAGCTTCCACCAGGCCTTCCACTGGACCGCCACCCAACTACACAGAGAGATACTGTCAGATTGGGCACTATTAGCCACTATTAGCCGTTCTAAAACGGCATACTCAGGGCTCGATTCAATCCATATCACTGAAGTTCAGCGCGATTTAAATGTAAATGCAGTGTTCCAACGTTCGGAGGCTGTAGCCGCGGTAAATGCTGCGCATGTCGGCTCCATCAGAAATGACCTTTAACTTTCAAGTGCGCTACAGTGCTGAACTTCGGCGATATGGACTGAATTAAGCCCTTAAGTAATGCATACTTACCCCTAACTAGACTGATACGTGCGCATGCGCAAACGTGCATTAAAAGCCCCCTTTGCTCACCTGGTAATTCTCCAGCAAGTTGTGACAGGGCAAGGGACTCTCCTGATATAGGTGTGCCAGTGAGAGCATGTTGAGTTTCTCTGCCAGCTGTCTCCACGGCACATCGTTCAGACTGAGGAGCTCACACAGCTTACTTAGCGTCTCACTGTCTAGCTGCCCTCTTTCTGCTGAGGGGAACGGAAACAGCAGTTAGATTACTAGGCAAGACCACAGGTAAATGTTCAGAGTCAAAATGGTGATATGAAAGTTCTTACCTTCCATGCTGCTCGGTTTAGGCTTTTTACTTGATTGTTGACCGGGCTTGGGACTCTGTCTGGTGTCTAGAAGGTTTCTCACCTGTAGCAAAGGAAGCTTTTATGTAAGCGCAATGGCAAAAAAAACTCAGCCTCTCCATCCACACCACAACAAGTACTATTTTGAAATCACTTTTTCCCCGACACAAATGTTGGGTTGATAAGGCTAAATCAATCTCACCTTGTGACATTTAGCCAGGTCAAAGGGTGTATGTCCTGTCGCTGACCTCTTACGAGGGTTGACTTGTTCTCCCTCTGAAAGTGGTGTTGTTTTCGGTAGCTGTTGGATCGCCGACTCTCTGAAATCGCTCACTGGTCCATCCTCCTGCTCCTCATCTGACGAGGAGGAGCTGAAGAAGAGCGGCTCGTCGTTCTCCAGATTCTTGTCGGCTCCTGAGGAGAGACGGGAAAGTCGTCAGCGTCCTGTTCACGTTCATTTACTAGCCATTTAGCAGACGCTTTTCCAAAACAAAAACACCCCGGCGATCCACAAATTACTGCTCACGCACTAGAATCTGAACTTTACTGTAGCCCCTTTTCAAACAGACTGAGATAAAAACATCCCATGCATATGACATGCATTGGATGGTTAGCAGGGGGTATGCATGCATCTCACCTGCAGCAATGAGCATGGAGCAGAGGGGGGGGGAGCTGCGACTGGCGGCCAGATGGAGAGGAGTGTTCCCTCCAAACGTACACATGTTTACATCTGCTTTCAGCTGTAGGACAGGAGGGGACGTGCCAGGTTAGATAACAGAGTCGGAGTAAGAATAGTATGAGTAGCACAGTTTATATAAGGTGTGTGTGTCACGACGGGTACCTCTGTGATGAGAGTGCAGGCCACTTTGAAGTAGTTCTCTCTAACAGCCAGATGGAGGGCGGAGCATCCACTCTTCTGCTCCGGGGCGTTGATCTTAGCCCCGCCCTCCACCAGCAGACGCAGACAGCGCTCTCCTCCCTTACAAACAGCCAGGTGGAGAGGATGGAGACCTGAGAGAGAGAGAGATTAATACAATGTACTACATAAATAAGCACATACTGCTCAGCTGTAGTTTTTCCAACTTAAGGCCGGGATTCAATCCAACCGCGCTTGTAGACAATGAGTCTTCTAAAAAGGCATTGTTCCTGCACATGTCGGCTCAATCGGAAATTACCTTTAAAATGCTAAGTGCGATATAACGGAGATCTAATGCGGATTGGATTGAATCCCAGCCTTAAATGAACAGAAATACTACAGCTGAGTTTATTACTTCTGAGACTAAGCAGCAACCATAAAATGCCTTGTACACCATTGCTTGATTGTTTTTTAACCCTATGTGAATTACCAGACTGGCCATTTATCATGTTAAAGTCTCTCATAAGCGGAATAAACCCCTTCTTTCCACCATCCCAAATCACCATGATAGTCGGCCATGTTGACCAGGTGGAGGTAGCGTTCTCCTAGGTGGCCCAGCAGGACCCGGAGTGTGACGTCGTCCCCGGCCAGCGCTGCCAGGTGCAGGGCATTCCGGCCGTCCCGGTCCAGCAGGGTGGGGTCTGCTCCGGCCCGGAGGAGAACATCCACCACCTTAACCTGCCTGGTGATCACCGCCAGATGGAGAGGAGTCTTCAGCGAGAGAGAGAGAGAGATGGCGGACAAGGTCAGGAGGGAAGACAAGGGCACATTGGGAATTATCACGTCGACACTGAACAGCTAGCAGTCTTGTCCAGGTGTGAGAGGAAGAAGGACGAGTACCTGGCCGAGGTGGTTGAGCTTGTTGAGGACTTTGTGTTGCTGGATGGTGAGGAGTGTATGAACCAGCTGCTGGGTCACAGCTGACTGCTGGTGAATGATGGCCAGGTGCAAAGGCCTGTGGGGAGACCAAAACACACAAGTGAGGCACAGCAAACACGTGTATACATAATGAAGGCAGACATTCAACTCAGATATTTAAAAACAAAAGATTTACTGTGAAGCCAGAGTTCGACTCACGTGTCTCCGTTTTTATCCTGGACCCCACATAGGTGTCTCTGCATTGCCAGAAGGACCCGGACATCCCCAGTGGTGCAGTACTGTAGTAGAGCTCCAGCTGTCTGCTTGCTCATCCGAGTGGCCCTGCTCTGGAGAGTGGCAGCTGGAAACAACAGGATTGTCTCATTAGCACAACACAACTCTAATGACTACTTCGCCAACAGCTAGCTAGCTGTAGTTTCCCCCTGCCCCAGCACTGCTCTAAATGTGGCTTACCAATCTGGAAGAGCTGCTGTTGTAGTGGTGAGGATGTCTGTCCTGGCGTCTGTCCGGCCATCCCTCCTGCCTGTTGCTGCTGGGTCCCCTCAGCCTGGGCAGTGGTGCCTGACATCTGGGCTCCACCGCCCCCAAAACCAGAGAATCCACCCCCCATCCACCCAGTTCCATTCATCTGCTGGTTAAACTGGAAGCCTGTGGATAGGAAAGAAACGATTAAGTGCCGATGACATAGCTGTCACAAGGGTTAACGGATAAGGCCAGCGTTTCATCTAATAGCAACGAGACGAAGGCCCGACAGAAACAGGAGTTCAAGTATGTACATCTAGGTTCCTCACCGCCACCTGCTCCGCCACCTGCTCCGCCTCCGAATCCTCCGGCCCCTCTCCCTGCACCCCCAGCCCCTCCCAGAGGTCCTCTCCATTGGTCATTATAGGAGATGGGCTTCTGCTTTTTACGCTGCACCTCCTCTTTATCTAAGTTACACACACATAGAGGAGCGATGGAGAGAAGAGAGGGAGAGAAAAGAGAGAGAGGGGAAGAGAAAGAGTTGAAAGGGTTTGATTCAATCCAACGGGGGTCTCTGGCTCTGCATTTCGACATCCTTCTCCCATACAAAAGGGATTGTGAGTAGCAGACTAACTCACCTTGAACTCGGGGAACGTAGGTAAACTGCTTGGGGTCGCTGCAGTCGCCGCCTTTCTTCCTTTTCAACTGGAGGAATACAGTGACTTGACGCTCGATCTCGGCGCTGTGGTACGGCGGCGTCTTAAACACAATGGCGTACTGCACAGGTGGGGAGCAAGCGCAGCGACATCAACGAGAAAGTTATGAGTAGGATGACACATGGTGCAACTGATTCCAAATACTTAAATCCTCACCGACACACACACACACACACGTCTGAGTAAAGACTCTGTACCTGCTTGTGGACATCAGTTGGAGAGAAATCACCAAAGGCCTCCCAGCTTCCATCATCCTCTTCATAAAAGCGGATCTCAATGTCATCTGGAAAGTACACCAAAATATGACAAATGAGTGAAATTATGTAAATTGTTTTCCACACAAACTATTGTAAAATCAGTGCGGGGTGAATCACCCCCCATATAGGTAGGAGTTGGCCCTTCACCTTTCTGTACTTTGTCACACAATAGGAAGATCTCATCTCCTCCCAGCACAGACCCACTGGTCTTATCCATACGGGAGATCTTCAGGTTCGAGGCATTGGGTGACTCTGAGTAGAGAAAACATCAAGTTAATTACTGATAACTTGAAATAAAAATACCCCAGGGTGGGTACTGGGTATTCACGTTGAATAACATGGATTAGTGCTGGACTGGAACAAAAGCCTGCACACCCAGGACCAAGATTGAAGAACACTGAGTTGAAGGGGGCTGTACTCACTGCTGTCATAGATTGGGTTGGAGACCACCGGCTTCAGGGCCCTAGAGAACCCGCCGTTACTGTCCTGGAGGTAGGCCGTGAACTTTAACCTCACTATGTTCAGGTCCATGATCTTCCCAAGCTCCTTGGCTTCTCTCCCTATGGCTTGTTCCTCTGCATCTGTGTGAGGTAGACAGAGAGAGGGCGTGTTTTGTTGCAGTTTTCACAAAGAAATGTATTTATGTGTGTGTAAGTCGTGCATTAAGATTTGCACAAATATGTTGGTTGCACATAGTATATCTCAAGTTCGGATTCCTTAGTAGATTTCCTCGTTTAAAAAAATGACAGTGGCATAGGGTTTCAGGCTCTTACCAGTAAAATGATAGTGCTGCCCCCCTTGCCTCCTCTTCTCATCTCTCAGTCTCTTGCACAACACTTCCCCCACCCCTCTCTTAGTGACATGAAGGATGCCCAGGTTACTGAACCTACAGAGAGAGAAATGGAAACGGGAAGTTAAGAGAGATGTTGACATTCGCCAGTCATGTTGCAGCTATTGTACACACATTCCATTCACAGACTATGTTAAATGAATCCAAGCGGTACACATCTAGCTTGTTATTATTATTACTGCTACAGTCTCAACACAATAAGATATGACAATGCTAGACAACCCATCAGTACTCACTGTGCTGTGAGGTCATTTGGGCCCACATCCATACTGCATATGCCACTCTCCGTGCAGCACTGCCTCCCCACCAGACTGTGAGCGTGGACCTGGGGGGGGTCTGAGTGGGTCACTAGCTGCACCTCCACCCTGGCAATCCCCACATAGTTAGACACCTGGGGGGAGAGAAAAGGGGGAGTTAGACTATTATTAAAGAGAAACATGTCCATGCTCTATAATGATAGAGTATTGAGAGAAAGTCTATGACACTAAAACAATTGTTTTTATTCATAACATGCGTCTCAAATAATCCTAGCATGTCAATATATCACATACACACTTTTGAAAGCTTATTGGGCTGAAAGCAAGGCATCTCAACTCCCTTGAACCAAGACGACTGATGAAAAGCAGACCGAGCCAGTCAAACTAAAAGACAGCCAAGTATCCAACCCTGTGTACTACAGTACAATAGCTGACCTTGACAGTTGGATAGGTCCTCCTGTTCCTCTCGCTTGAGGCCCCTGGGAGCCCACCGTGGGACGGACCCTCACACTCATAGCGGAATCTGAAGCCTCTCTGCAGACACAGGGGGACAAGGAAGTCAAGGGATAATCCCCAAGAGCAGTGACAGCACTTACTGTAACTTTATAAATCCTGGACTTTCCAACCCACCGTCATATTCTAATGCCATTAAAGACCGGAGTGGGGGTTATTTATATTTGTACATTCCATTCTAGTTGAAAGGGTATCTTCTCTGGGAGAGTCGAGTTAGATCTAACGTACCAATATAATTTTGTCATAGTTTCACAATGAAAAGAGGGAAGAGCTTCTGTTCAGTCTTATGCACTTATTTGAACAGAAACGACGACGTCATTCCACTGTTTCGAGAAACTCTGAGCTCACCTGTTTGGGCTCCTCAATGATCTGAATGTAGGGTCCATGAGCTGTGACAAAGAAACAGAGTCACTGTCACTGGAAGGGGGTGGCTACACAGAGGTTCACATCCAAGCCCTTCAAATAAACCAGGGCAGAGAACCCACCGAACAAAAATACACAGACAGCACATGCATTACATAGTGTAAAAAAAACAGTTTCAAGTGTGTACGACGTCATAATAACCATGCAGAACATGTGCGCAGTTCTGAAAGCCATATCAAAAACGTGTGGGGAGATCACTTCCACTTGAGTGCACAGTACCATAGCCACATCACTACGACTCGCGCATGCTGTTACCATGTGTACGTAGGGTAGAAAGTAGAAACTCACCGGTCTCCGGTACATAGGGCTCGATCTTGACATCCGCAGGGGGCATGAACTCATAGGACAAATTCATCATCAGCTGGGGAGATGACACGTGTTGTTATTGGCATGTTATTACCACTTCGTTACTTTAACGCTAACGTAATAGTGTCACATTTTATTTTTTTCTAACACAGCCAGCAAAAAAAAACATGTCAATATACTGTAGGTCTTACCTCATTTTCAATCATTTTCATGCTGTACTGAGCTTCATCCATTCTGAAACACGAGGAATACAAATGACCAAATGTACTGGCTTGCCAAAAAGTCTCTTACTTTGTTCATGAACAACTAGTCACCCGACCTGTCAGTTATGTACTGTAGAGACGTAACACAGACAGGAAGCGGTTTACTTCAGTACTACTCAATGCTCACTTGATTCAAGTGTAATTCCCCCCACCCCTCAAAACCAACAATTAAAATAAAAAACAAACAAAAGATAAACGTTCAATCCCACACACTGGACTCGAACATTGTGGTTTCACTTTCTCATAATCTACAGTAAGTGAACAAGGGAGGGTGTTGTAGTGTTCTATTCTTTCCCCTCCCCTCTACCTCACACGTCACTTCAAGGAAGTTGAGTAGGGGGGTAAAAAAAAACAGAGGAAAGCCCCCAGAATACCAGCTCAGTGCTGCCACTGATGTCAGATTGATGCACTACACCAGATACAAAAGCTTGAGGTTTTTTTTTTTATAAAAAGGGCTCAGCCTCTATATTTGTCTCTTTCCCTCAGATAACATCCAACCTTCAGTGTTCCACCTCTTCAGCTTCCTGAAGGTTTTTCCTTCAGTAGCTACCATTCTAAATTGACTCGCAAGCGCAGAGAAAAGTTTTTTTTAAATAATTTTAAAATCCTACTGAACTTAAGTACTATAGAATAAGGCTACTTGGAGAAAAGTCCTGACTTAAACTGATGTTAACTGAGGGTCGCTCTGGATAAGAGCATCTGCTAAATGACTTGCCTGAAACAGTCTTCCGACTCTGAACAATAGGGACAATCCCTGCCAACAAAGGGCCCCATTCTAGAATAATGAAACCTTCAGTATGCATCTCCTGTGCCCGTCAGGTTCTACATTCTTTGTCAGTTGCTTCCACTGACTGGGCCGTGTTCATGTTGTAGATATATATATCTATATATATATAGATATATATATATATATATATATATGACATGTGTAACATTGTCATGCAAACTGTCAGTGTCATGATGATGAATTGACAGTAAATCGGAGGTTTGATCAATGCCAGCAGTGCCATCTGCCATCTAGAACAGAAACTGTGGTTGTCACAATACCAGTATCGCGATAAGGAAGGAAGGACAGGAAACAAAAACATGAAGCAGATTTAATTTCTTGAGGCTAACGGTGCTAATTTTGTCCTAGAACAGTCCTAAAAACTACCTTATGGTTGTCACCCAGAGTCATTTGTTTATTTTGCAAAAGTAGGTAGGAAAAAAAGGACCATAAGAGTGAAATCTGCTTTGTTTTTTCGCCAAGGAAAACCTGGTATTGTAGCGCCGCAATAGAGGTACCGTGACAACAATAAACAGAACCGAGCCCTTACATTCCGAGTGGCATAAGACAACGACGTGTGGGTGTATCAGAAGACTCAAGAATGTGCAATTATGCATTACCGGATGAATACGGCAAAGACTACAACTAGATAAAAGTTGGCAAACACACCGCAGCAGCAGAAAGATGAACATCGCCACCATTTAACTCTCAATACGTTGGATAGGCCTAATCCACCTCAGCTATCAAAGCTAGAAAACAGCAGAATTAGCCAAACAGTCAATTGTATTTGTGTGGAACTTCATTTTACACCAAAAACATGCAACCATTTTACAGTCCATTCCTTACATTTAAAAAAAAAAGACCTCAGGTCCTTGAACTGGACTCATAGTCCCAGTCTGTTCAAAAATGACCCCAATCTTACTGGAGAGAACAATCAGCTGTCAAAGACTGTAGAGGCCAACAAAAGCAGCACAACAAATCCCAGCAGCAGTACATACCTCAGTGCTCCAGACATGATGCCCGTCAGTGGATCATAGATGAGGATATTTCAGGCTCACTGTCATCTCCCTGCAATAAAATGAACCTGCTGTTATTAGTCCATTGGGTATTTCCTGTGGGTTTAACGTCATCCTATGGTCTGCCCCTACAACCTCCACTAGTAGCTAACTGCACAGCAAGTGTGTGTGCTCATATCCAAATGGTACAGACTAATAACAGAATTTCCAGGCCCTGCTTGCTGAGATGGGGACAAACCCGCAACTCACTTTTCCCCATGAAACAATCCTGAACAAATTATAATGCAAATCACAGACAATCAGTTGGAAGCAACGTCTTTATTCGACCATTAAAGTTGTATCATAAACCATCATTTATACAATAGACACAACTTTCCAGCAAGATGGGCTTCTTGTCAAATGAGTTTGAGTGACAACTGTCATCGATTTGGGAAATTCCACAATAGGAGTGTCACTGGGGCTCCCTGATTTTTCACTTTAAAATATATTTATTCAAATAACAGTGCAGATGCAAAGTTGGGTAACAGAATTACGGTTTGTGCCGTCATCCTGTTACGTAACTTCGCATCTGCACTGTTATTCGTGTACGTGTTTTCGTAAAATGTTCTGTAGACATTGTTAGAAGTCGTCCTTGTGCATAAAGTTGTATTGTTTGTTTAACTTTGCAATCATTGGTTTTTATTTGACATACATCTAAGTGAGAAAAAAACGAGTCTCCGCATCAATGTTACCATGGAATGGCCCCATTACCCTTGTATATTATAAACTATCACTATCCACTGTTTTTAATGTAACGTTATATGATTATAAACCTGTAGCAGGGAACAGACTACAATAGGCTACATACACCACAATACACATCACAAACTGCATTTTGGCCCAACAGACAATAACTGTTAATGCAAGTCCGTACCTTTGAACTCCTTGAACTTGATCCACCTCTACGCAATGAACAAGACAGCACAACAGCTGCTGTTGTAGTCGATCAAACCGATTGTAGAATGTTACGGCGTACCCTCAAAAGCACACTGCACACAGTGGTGTTCACTTCAGTGTCAGCTGAAATCCGGGATTTGCTCCATGCATTTCTGTTCCATGCATTTCTCCATCGAGTCAACCGTTGATTGTATCCAATCTATCTGGTTAGATAGCCTGTTATGATCGACTGATCGCATACAGTCTATCAGTCAGCTGGAAAGCCCCGGAGTGTTGGGGGAATTCCGCAGACACACGTGTCAAACTCGAGCTACCGATTGGTTGTGGGAAGTGACAAAATCATTTATATATACACTGGATGACTAATAGGGGGCACTGTGTTGAAGCCACTGACTACATCTTGGCAGCCCCACCATTGTAAAACATATTTTGGAAGCTATAGAAACGCTTTTATTGATGTCGCCATTAGTTTTTGCCACATGTATTATATTACAAACACCTTAATGCATACTTTTAAATTACATTGTGAGCTAAATATTTATTTATTTTTTATCCTTAAAGTATAATTTTTTAGATTACTACGGTTACTTTCTCCATTACAACAAAACACTTAAATCCATGTAATTTTGTCTATGAAACATTTCATACTGTAGAATCCCATTCATTCCTATAGAGGACTGCTCCTACTGGGTAGTGCCAATATGGCCAAACGGTGGTTGTCAAAGCCTCTCAATAACCAATACATAGCATTAGCAACTAAGTGATTATATACATGAAGGGAAGTGGCTTGCCTACAAATTCCCACCCTCATTTAAAAAGCTATAAAATGACGTGGCTTGCAATCAAGAGGTGCAAGGAAGAACGTATTGAGGTTTGTATGTTTCTGTAATAAATGTTGATATGACCAAACAAAATATGCTACAGCACTAAACTGAAAAATTTGTACACTGAAAATAACTTTGTATTTCACATGAGGCAAAGTTATTAATATTCCAACCAATTCATACTAAAATAAAGTCCATTTACATATCAGACTAGTACTTTCTGGGATTGTGCCTGAACATACCCCAAAGATCTGTGACTATGATGACTGCACTGCTTCATGTGTTCTCGATCAGAACCAAATATCAAATCTCGAGCAGTCTGGTAGGATAGTTCAAACACAGCCCTTGTAGATCAGTCGGTAGAGCACGGCGTTTGCAACGCCAGGGTCATTCCCATGTAGAATTCCGTGTAGGGATCAGTATGAAAATGTATGCACTCACTACTGTAAATTGCTCTGGATAAGAGTGTCTGGTAAAATGATATGACATTTGGAGTTGAATCAAGTGAGTAGAGATGACTTACAAATCCAGCAGTAAGAAGACCCGGGCAGTGGGGACACTGCTCTCTTCAGATGGTAAGGAGGAAGGTGTGTCTGAGAATGACAAGTAAGGATACCTGCAGTCAACCAATACCTGCACTAATCTGTTGCTGTGAGAAAGAAATAATACTGACGGTGAGACCGTCACAAACTGCAGATGAGAAAGAGATAAGATGCATGGGTTAAAATACATTGGAAAAAAATAAATAAAAAGTCCAGCAAATATTCAGACCCCTTGACTTTTTCCACATTTTGTTAGGTTACAGCTGTATTCTAAAATTAACTCGTTGTTCCACCTCATCTATCTGCACACAATACCCTATAATGACAAAGCAAAAATCTGTTTAAAAAAAAAAAATGTTTGCTTCTCTCATTAAGAATGATGGAGGACATTGTGTTCTTGGGGGCCTTTTTGGTACAATGCTGGAAAAAACAGACAATGTATTTAATCCATTTTAGAATAAGGCTGTAGCAGAACAAAATGTGGAAAAAGTCAAGGGGTCTGAATACTTTCCAAATGCACTGATAAGAGCAGCAGAATTAAATTCAGGATGAGTCGCCAGGCAAACATTTTTGTGCCTTGCCCAACCAAAAAAAGACTAATTGTATTTTCCTGTGACCCTCCAAATAAGTAATGTTTCTGGCCACAGCCCAGTCTTCTGTAGGAACTGCAACGGCCATGAGTCATACGAGTAGGCCCCAACCCACCATTTAGCAAACAAAACCCGTTGTAGCTGCTCACCAGTGTACTTCTGGGACAAGAGTGCTAAGATCTGTCTCCAGGCTGTTGCTGCTATGTTTGGCACAGAAGCCCCAGGGGGGGTGGATTAGAGCTCCAGCAGGATTGACGTCATACTCTCCCTCACCAGCAGCACCCTGAACTCCCACACGGCATCTGCACAGGAGCAGGGGGCGGCAGCTCACGCATTAAGCATGATCTAAATAGTTAAATAGCTAGTTGGATTATGTAATGCATACAAGTAGAACGATTTCTAGCACTTTGCAAAATGTTTAACAAAGTTACCGTAAAAATCCCTGTAACTCATTTTTACTTGTCCTGACTTTACTTTTGTTCCTGTTGATGCAGCTGCTTTGCAGCCAGGTCAATGCAGCTCCCCAGAGCAACACTGCCCCCTGCTGTCTATCCCCCTGCTCTACAGTCAGCACAGCCTTCAGTACTCCGCCAAGGCTTGCAACACTGGGAGACACAAACAGAGCCAGACACACAGGCTGCTGCTGTCACACTCATGTAGTGATGGCTGTAATGATGTCTCATGTAATAATGTCCATACAACCACCTTCCATATCAAAGTCAAACAAAATGCATATCAGACAAAAGGGATAGATTCAGACGTGTGTATATACTGGTTTGAGTGACAGCTGTGGTAATCTCTGTCCATGTGACCATGCTATGTGGTGTGCATATACATTATGCGTTCTCCTAGTCTGAGACGTGACCTGTGACCAACTTAGTGTGTGTGTGACTCAGAGCAGTGTCTGTGTAACTGATGTGAAATGGCTAGCTAGTTAGCGCTGGTGCGCGCTAATAGCGTTTCAATCAGGTGATGTCAATCGCTCTGAGTCCTGAAGTAGTTGTTCCCCTTGCTCTGCAAGGGCCGCAGCATTTGTGGCGCAATGGGTAACGATGCTTCGCGGGAGACTGTTGTTGATGTGTGCAGAGGGTCCCTGGTTCGAGCCCAGGTAGGGGCAAGAAGAGGGACGGAAGCAACACTGTTACATCTGCACCAGTGTGTCTGGCCTCAGAGTCCCGAGAGGGGCGTAGGGGATGGCATTAGGATTCTGAGGGACGTGAGGAGGAACGGACACCAGCAGGGAATCTCGCGCAGGTAACCACAGCGACCGGCCATTCACACGCTGAGAGACTGCAGAACACAGAAACATTAAATCATCTCTAGATCTAATGTGGGATTTTTGTGACTCAACGGTCAAAGATTAACATGTGCAAGGGGCTTTCACAAATACTGTCACGTAAAGACACACCCTCTGAAACGCATTCATTGTTTCATTCATCACTTATCAGAAAGCTATTCGGATGATCACACTATGCCAAGTGCAGAAAGCAATAAGGAGTGAGTGAATCTACACCATCAATAAAGAAAACTGTGATATTAGAAATTCTACAACTTCTAGGAAGGGGTGATAAAGCTAAATTTTAAAAAGGCACTTGAAAAATCATGCTGCAATTCCCCATCTAGTCACCAGATTGGGTGAAGACCTAAAAAGGTGCCCAGGTTGGAATAAGTACTGCCCAAAAATATATATAAAAAATGCAAAATGTAAACTGTTAGTCCCATGTTTCATGAGTTGAAATAAAAGATCCCGAAAATGTTTAATACACACAAAAAGCTTATTTCTTGCCAATTTTGTGAACAAATTTGTTTAGATCCCTGTTAGTGAACATTTGTCTCAAGTTACGGGAGCAGACTGCAGGAATGTTCACCAGAGTTGTTGCCAGAGAATTTAATGTCCATTTCTTTATCATAAGCCACCTGCAATGTCATTTTACAGAATCTGGCAGTACGTTCAACCGGCCTCACAACCGCAGACCACGTGAAACCACGCCAGCCCAGGACCTTCACATCCAGCTTCTTCAGCTGCGGGATCGTCTGAGGCCAGCCACCCGGACACCTGATGAAACTGAGTTTGCACACCAGAAAAATGTCTGCAAAAAAAAAAGAAACCTTCTCAGGGAAACTCATCTGCAAGATCCTGAGGCCTATAGTCATGCCATTCATCTGCCACCATCACCTCATATTTAAGCATGATGATGCACAGCCCCATGTTGCAAGGATTTGTATCAATTTAGGTGATGGCACCTAAATTGGGGAGAACGGGCTCGTGGTAATGGCTGGGGTTGAATTAGTGAAATGGTATCAAATACGCCAGGTGTTTGATGCCAGTCCATTGCTCCGTTTTAGGCCATTATTATGATCAGCAGCCTCCACTGATCCGTCTACAATTCCTGGAAACTGAAAATGTCCCAGTTCTTCCATGTCCTGCATACTCACCAGACATGTCACCCATTAAGCATGTTTGGGATCCTCTGGATCGACGTGTACGACAACGCGTTCCAGTTTCCACCAATATCCAGCAACTTCACACAGTCATTGAAGAGGAGTGGGACAACATTCCACAGTGATGAGTAGCACATCTCCAGGTGAGGTCTGTATAGGGGTCTGAGTGGGGGTTGCTGGGCTGTACAGCTCTGGGGAGCTGGAAGTGAATGGTGTGGGTCTCTGGCTGTGTCCACAGTCTTACTCCCAGGAGCAGGGCCTGGCTGACTGTCCATGCACTGAGGTACTCAGTCTCCACAAACACAGATGGAGCAGGGGTTGGGTATGGGGGCAGACTCAAGCCCTGTCCAGATATTCCCTCAGAACACAGGTCCTCATCATTGCCAACTGCTTGCTCATTCTGGGCAGGTGAGCTCTCCAAAGGGCTCAGGACAGCCCGGTTCTCTCTCTAAGGGAGATCCGGTTTGGGTCTCAGGACCTTGGAGTCTGGTACCGTGCTTGCTGGTACTGGGCACCTCGCCGGGCTCCGATGAGGCGTCAACCCAATCTCGACCGTCAATTCCATGGATCCTACCCTCATCCTCCCCCGCCCCCTTTCTCTCTTCAAACAGGGCACACTTGTCATAAAAACCTCCAAGGATATATGATAAAAGCACAATACATTTAACTTTTTCATCAAGTCAACATTTTTTTTTAGATTTAAAAAAAAAAAGTATAATTCATGAGTCAGCAGAAATGGTGATTTGAACAACACATGGTAGAGCCCCCATGTTCTGAAAACCCAGCTTCACAGGGACTTTAGTGCAGCAGAGGTATACAGCCCCACACCTGGCAACAATAACAGAGGTCATTTGTCAGAGACAAATGTACACATTCCTGGCATGTGAGGTTTTTTTTCCTATGGAAAAAAAAAAAGACAAAAAAGGCAGGGTAATTGGGAAACTCCACAGAACTCACCAATCAGAAGATGGGCGTTGTGAGCACATGAGCCAATGACACACTAGAACCGTGCTCTTTGAAACCACATCGAGATTCATTGCAGCCCTCAAACTACAGAATGGTGGGGTGAGAGACAGGAAAATATGAGAGCGAGAGAGAAGAGAGAGAGGGAAATGAAAGGATATACAAGTGTGGTCAATGAAAAAGTATGTTAAGACTAGAGAGAAGGAAACAAAAGTTATGAAATGACTGAAGTGTGCCTTCTGATTATCAATGTTATGAGTGTGCTTATACTACAGAAAAACTGCCAAAGTTTGTATGCAATGTGTTCCGAACTCATGAAAATAAAAATAGAGCACTTAGGTCACAAATACATGGAAATGCCAAATTGTATCTAGCTAGAGCAAAAACAATGGCATTTTGTACTGGGGAGTGCCCTAGTCTGATCCCTTAATACCATTCAAATCCATTTGCTGCAGGTTAAAACAGGTTTAATATCTCCTGGAGTCGCGTCCTGAGGTGTACGTACTGGTCTTATTTCATTAAAAGTCACCACTTCCTATAGCGATGTGAAAAGAAGAAGCACCTCTCCCTGACCTCATGACAATACCATCACGACCCAGTTAATATAATATGCACACACAAACTGGCCCATCATGTCTCATACAGTAATTTGGCCAAGGCCAGTCCTTTACTAGTCTTACTGGTTGACACACTTCTCTTCCAGAAGCCCCTGGAAAAGAGCTGTGGTTGATCATTGCTAGATTTCTAATTTAAGCGAGCGTGGTGGACTATGTGTGTGTGTGTGTCCGAACCTAGGGGTGATCTTGTCTATTTACTCAGGGTAGAGTCTACAGCAAGGGGGTCGGTATTCCCTACACAACTAACACCAGTTTAGAGGTAGTAAGGATTTACAAAATGAAACAGCTTCGTACAGCAAGGATGCAACATGCTACCTACTGTTTGATATCAGGTTGCATCAGCCAGTGCTGGGTCTTTGGAGCCCACTGAGGCTTGCGGTTGGACACACTCAATCTCAAATTATTAGTGATCGATCTACATCCAGACGTCAGATTGGGAGTCACCAGTACAGATGTGACACGACATCCTTCTTCCCTGCCATCCTATGGCTTCAGGAAGACACCCATAAAACACAGCAACGTGCATTGTCTAACTACAAGTGGACACGGTCTGCCTTGGTGTTCATTCCTAAAGAATTGGGCTGTAGTGGTGTATGACTTTTACAGTCTCTACAACTGCTAAAGTCTGCAAAATAACTAAATGTTTTTTTAAAAAGCAGCATATGGAATATATTCTCCACAGTGCTCTTCAACATTACATCCGTTCCATTGGTGAACCTGCTGTCTTTCAAAGTGGCATGACACTTTTTGAAGGCGGTTTGGGGTCAATTTGATGGTGCTGCAAGTCAGAAGGAAAGACCCAGAATGTGTATCCCAATCCATTTCCTTTTCATAATTCAGTATTTCCTGTATAGCCCACACCCCTTGAACACACCCGTCCAACTCATGAATATATATATAAAGTACCACTGTATGAGTCATAAAACCCATAAAAACTAGCAGTCAAACAGGGAAATGGTTACCACCGTTTTTCCACCATTTATTTTTCCTATAGGGGAGTTTAGAAACACTTAATAAGGGCTCTGTTTCATGTAGGCTTTCCCTGGCATGACATTTTGTTAACCATGTAAATCGCTTTAGGACAAGGTGGTTTTTATCAATATATTCACCTGTATTTACCCCCCCCCCCAAAAAAAATTTTTAAAAAATAATGCAAATTAGCAGTGTTGTGTTTGAGACCACCTAAAGCGAGACCAATTCAAGACCAGAGCAAATCGAGTCCGAGTCAAGACCGAAGGGGGGGTGGGACCGAGCGCGGGAGGGGGACAAGGATCCAAGACCGAGTCAAGACCGAGACCAGAAAAATGCAAGTCCAATTCAAGACCACGATTGTAATTTTGTCAAATCGCCAGCATAAGAGCTCAAAATGTCCAGTATTTCTGTGTTCATATTTCAGAAGAACATACGGATTCTTTAGAAATTCATAATGGTGAGGGGAAAAAAATCCATGCTGAGGGAAAATAGAGCCAATATACTAATTATTACTCATCCAAAACACAGTGGGGAACAATGAAGGCCTTCTACACCTTCAGAAGGGCAAATTATTTTTTTAATTTTTATAATTCTAATTACATTATTTTTTTCAATGGCCTTCTGATTTAATCTATTCAGTTTTTGTTGGAAAGGAAAGGGTTAACGCTGATGAGAAAAAAAGATCCAATCAGGATTTCTCTTTGGTGGTCTCTGGGGAGATAAATCTAGCGAGCTAAGTCAGCCATTGGTTAGGCCATCAGAAGCTAGATAGAAGGCATCTGCCATTCAACTGTATTAGGGCAACATTTTGGAATGACTGTAGAATCAACCAATCACATTTTTACTTGTAATGGGTGGGAACATTTTTACAAAACATTTATGAAAACGTCTGCCTTCTCAAAGAACAACAGGTCACTGAGCAATAGCAAGCAGTTGTTTTCCCAGTCTAGCTAGCGATCTTTTGTTGAAGGCTAGTTTGCAGTGGCTGCAACAGGTCTTATTGAAAAGGATGGATGTTGTTGCTAAAAGTTTTCAAGAATCACTTTTAACAGCTCACTTGCTTTTGTTAGCCATCTCTTTGATGGTTAAATGAAAATAAAAAAATAAGCCATCTCTTTGAAAATAACTTGTGTGAAACATTGTTGCATTTAAACTTTAGGGCACTGGATACAGCCTGCAAAGCGAAGGAAAGGCACACGGAATAAGCCACTGCTGTTAAAAAAACATACATTGCTGCACGTCTAAAGTTGGCAAAAGCGCATCTGGCAAAATATTTGGTGGACAGATTAAACTAAAGTTGAGTCGTTCGGAAGGAACACACAACACTAGGTGTGGAGAGAGAAAAAGGCACAGCACACCAACATCAAAACCTCATCCCAACTGTAAAGTATGGTGAAGGGAGCATCATGGTTTGGGGCTGCTTTGCTGCCTCAGGGCCTGGACAGCTTGCTATCAGATGGAAAAATGAATTTCTAAGATAGCCATATATTCTCCTGCAAAATATCTTGACAATCTGTCCGCCAACTGAAGCTCAACACAAGTTGGGTGATGCAACAGGACAACGACCCAAAACAGAAGTAAATCAACAACAGAATGACATCAGAAGAAAATATGCCTTCTGGAGTGGCCCAGTCAGAGTCCTGACCTCAACCCGATTGAGATTCTGTGGCATGACCTCAAGAGAGCGGTTCACACCAGACATCATAAGAATATTGCTGAACTGAAACAGTTTGTAAAGATGAATGGTCCAAAATGATATGGTTGAATCATCAGCATACATGGACACACATGCTTTGTTTAACGCCAGTGAGCTGCCCTGTGGTATACCACACTTTACATGTTTGACATTAGTGAAGCTTCCATTAAAAGAAAACCCTCAGAGTTATATTAGATAGATAGCTCTGAATCCAAAGACACGTTTCTTCAACAACAGGTTATGGTCAATAATATCTAAGGCTGCACTGCCATCTAACAGCACAGCTCCCGCAATCGTATTATTATCACCAAGCTGATAGGACTGCTGTTAGAACCAGTAAAGGCTGCTTTACCACTCTTGGGTAGCGGAATGACTTTGGTTTCCCTCCAGGAATGAGGACAAAGACTTTCCTCTAGGCTCAGATGAATGATAGACGTGGTTATAGAGTCAGCTACCATCCTCAGTAGCTTTCCATTTAAGTTGTCAATGTCAGGAGGTTTGTCATTATTGATCGATAACAATTTTTTCACCTCTCCAAACCTTTGAAAATTGAAACTTACAATGTTTTTCTTTCATTATTTGTTTTTTTGTGCATAAGTACGATGGCTCACTGTTCGTTGTTGGCATTTCCTGTCTAAGTTTGCTCACTTTGCCAATTAAGTAATCATTAAAATAATTGGCAACACCAAATGGTTGTGATGAATAAGCCATCTGATTCGATGAAAGATGGAGTTGAGTGTCTTTCTGCTCATAATTTCATTTAAAGTATATTTTTTTCTCCATAATTCTTTATATAATTAATCTTGGCTCCATAATAGTTTCTTCTTCTTTTTGTTGGAGATTAGTCACATCATTTCTCAATTTGCAGTAAGTCAGCCAGTCAGATGTGCAGACAGACTGATTAGCCTTTTGCACCATCTCTTTCAATCATACAGATTTTCAATTCCTCATTAATCCATGAAGCCTTAACAGTTCCTTAACAGGTGTATGTTCATCAATAATTGGAAGAATCAATTTAATAAAATGTATCAAGTGCAGCATCTGGATGTTCCTTATTAATCACATCAGACCAACATTTTTTTTTTAACATCATCCACATAAGAGTCACAGTAAAATCTTTTGTATGATCTCTTATACACTATTTTAGGCCCAGCTTTTAGATGTTTGGCTTTCCTGGATATTAGTCAATATATTATGATCACTGTATTCAATGGGCACGGATGCAGCTTTAGAACAAAGTTCTGCAGTATTAGTAAAAATGTGATCGATACATGTAGATGATCTTCTTCCTGTAGTGCTTGTAAACACCCTGGTAGGTTGATTAATAACCTGAACCTCTTGAGGGGACAGCTTGAGGAAAACCAGTCAATATTCAGGTCCCCAAGAAAGTAGACCTCTCTGTTTACGTCACATACACTATCTAGCATTCACACATTATTTAGACACGGACTGTTAGCACTTGGTGGCCTACAGCAACATCACAAAAGAAAAGGCTATAAATGTGCCAGGTGAACCTGCAACCTGCAACACTTCAATAACACTTGACTTAAGATCTTCTCTAAGCATTACAGGGATATGGCTCTGAATATATACAACACCTCCCCCATAAGCATTTCTGTCTCTTCTATAGATGTTATATCCTTGTGTTGCTACTGCTGTTTCATCAAGTCAATTATCTAAGTGAGTCTCAGAAATGGCTAATATATGAATGTTATGATGTTAGCAAGTTATTAATTTCATGAACCTTATTCATTAACCTTATTTCTAAATCTCCTTCCAAAATCATGGGCATTAATATGGAGTTGGTCCCGAATTTGCTGCTATAACAGCCTCCAGTCTTTTGGGAAGGCTTTCCACTAGATATTGGAACATTGCTGTGGGGACTTGCTTCCATTCAGCCACAAGAGCATTAGTGAGGTCGAACACTGATGTTGGGAGATTCGGCCTGGCTCCGCAGTCTGCGTTCCAATTCATCCCAAAGGTGTTCTATGGAGTTGAGGTCAGGGCTCTGTGCAGGCCAGTCAAGTTCTTCCACACCTATCTTGAAAAAACATTTCTGTATTGAACACACTTCGTGCATAGGGCGGAATCGTCTAGAATGTCATTGTATGCTGTAGCGTACAATGGGACCTAGCCTGAATCATGAAAAACAGCCCCAGACCATTATTCCTCCTCCACCAAACTTTACAGTTGGCACAGTGCATTGGGGCAAGTAGCATTCAACTCACATCTGCCAAATCCAGATGGTGAAGCAAGATTCATCACGCCAGAGAACGCGTTTCCACTGCTCAAGAGTCCAATGGCGGTGAGCTTTACACCACTCCAGCTGACGCTTAGCATTCGACATGGTGATCTTAGGCTTGTGTATGGCTGCTCTGCCATGGAAACCCATTTCATGAAGCTCCTGATGAACAGTTCTTGTGCTGAAGTTTCTTCCAGAGGCAGTTTGGAAATCGGTAGTGAGTGTTGCAACCAAGGACAGACAATTTATGCGCTACGCACTTCAGCAGTCCCGTTCTGTGAGTTTGTGTGGGCTACCACTTCACGGCTGAGCTGTTGTTATTCCTAGTTTCCACTTCACAATAACAGCACTCACAGTTGACCGGGGAAGTTCCATCAGGGCAGAAATTTGACGAACTGACTAGTTGGACAGGTGGCAACCTATGACGGTGCCACATTGAGAGTCACTGAGCTCTTCAGTAAGGCCATTCTACTGCCAATGTTTGTCCATGGAGATTGCATGGCTGTGTGCTCAATTGTATACACCTGCCAGCAACGGTTGTGGCGGAAATAGCCAAATCCACTCATTTGAAGGGGTGTCCACATACTGACTGGGATAAATGATTTCCTCTTCTGGCACACAGCTTCAGGTTAGTCCTCATTGATGAAGATGTACGTTCCTCCCAAGTTCTTGGCTCTTTCCAGTACAGCTACGTTGTCCTTGAACCTCAGGAACTGGACCACTATCGGCCTGGGCCTGTCACCTGGGTTGGTGGTGGGTTTTCCAGTCCTGTGGGCACACTCCATCTCAATCTTGCTGTGGTCCATCTTCAGTTTCTCCAAGATTATTTACCTCACTTTGTCCCCAGACTCCATCCAGGGCTCGTGGAGATTCTGAAATTCCGTTGTTGTTGTTCTGCCTGGACTGTCCCTCGAGATAATCTGATTTCTCTGTCATTGTTATCATGAATTCACATACAGAACTGATGTCCTCGCTCAATGATTTACAGATTGCTGTCATCTTGAAATCGACCTGAAAAACTCGCTGAGTTAAAACAGGAGAACTTTTCAGGTTGTCTTTTATTAGTTGACTCCACTAGTATTTGGACAACACTTGAAGCTATTTTCTTCTTGTTGGAACAATTGCTTGTAGAACTATTTTTGTTTGTTTAAAAGATCCTTCACCTGTGATAGAGAGACACCACTGTCCTCAATGATACTCCTGCCGGCTTTGGTCTTTGTCATGGTAGCAACGTACTCCTCGCCGTTCCAGAGGAGCAGGTTACAGGGAAGATAGGAAACAACAAACGGCAGGGATCTAGACAGCCACAAGCCCAGGACAATCCATGGTCCCAGCCACAACGGCTAACTGCGGAGTGGGCTGCGTTCAAGCCCTCAAGAAAACCCTGCTAGCTTGATAGGCAGCTAGGCTAGCTATTTTTATTTTTTATCTTTATTTAACTAGGCAAGTCAGTTAAGAACAAATTCTTATTTTCAATTACGGCCTAGGAACAGTGGGTTAACTGCCATGTTCAGGGGCAGAACGACAGATAAACAGATAGAGAGCCGAGCAACTTATGCCAACCGCGTTGCAGGATCCAAATTCAAAAAGGCAGCTAGCTAGTTACGGAACTTTTTCAATAGACTTTAAAAACTTTCCAAAACAACAAACTGAGCTCTCCCTCGTTCAATGATGTGCCATAAAGAACCTCAGAATCGAGGCAAAGGTAACAATATCTGGATGAACTATCTAATGTTAGCTAAATGTAGTTATGAATAAATTGGGAAAATCTCTTTAAATTGACAATTCTGTGAACCTGTTAGCAAAGGTGTCAGCTAGAGATGACGTGCAGGAGCTTGCAGGGATTTGTAGTTTTGCATGATGTCTACTTTGATGCTAAGTAGCATTTTTGAATCCGAGTAAATAGAGACTAATATATTGATAAAAGTCACCTTGTCAGAGTGAGATTTACATGGTTATCAAAACGTCACACCAGGGTAAGCCTACACAAAACACAGACCTTATTTTAAGTGTTTCTAAAATCCCCTATGGAAAAATGGATGGAACCATTTCCCTGTTTGACCGCTAGGTTTTATGGGTATTATGACACCTCCACTGTGGGGTTCTATTCTACAAATGCAAATTAACCCTCTATGCTACCACATAATTCACTGTACAGGATTATACAAAAGTATTGACATTTAGCTTTAAATCAACATCAAGACAACAGGGCCATGTTCAGTAAGAGAACGTTGGAGGTTGCAGATAGAAATGCCAAGACTAGAGCTGATGTGATTCCTTATTATCAGTGGCAATTTTAGCATGTAAATCTAGGTGGGGCAAACTCAACATATTTTTTTATTTTATTTTTACCCCTTTTTCTCCCCAATTCTGTGATATCCAATTGGTAATTACAGTCTTGTCTCATCACTGCAACTCCGGTACGGACTCGGGAGAGGCGAAGGTAGAGAGCCCCTAACCCGGACAGGGCTGGGCTAACTGTGCGCCGCCCCATGGGTATCCCGGTCGCAGCTGGCTGCAACAGAGCCTGGACTCGAACAAGGATCTCTGGTGGCACAACTAGCACTGCCTTAGACCACTGCGCCACTCAGGAGGCCAAACTCAACAATAAACAATACATTAATTGCACTATAACGGTGACAAACAGTGCCTACATAAAGCTGTTCCATAAAGATGTTCTTTTCAGTCCCATGATGGAGTGAATCCTTACCACCGCTACAGCTGGCTATCAGCGGATCCTTGTCGAAAGAGTTCATTCAGCCTCATTTACTGCCTTTTTAAAAACATAGCTGATAAGGCTGACTTTCTTAAACAAATGTGGTTTCTACTGACAATTGAGATGTACAAACTATGGCATAAGGGAACAATGAGCAATGCGTAATTTTGATTAAGACATTAATGAGTGAGCTAAGACGGACAGAGTCAATGTAACAATTTGTTTAGCACTTTTGAACGTACAGTGACAGAATTCAGAACATGGGCTGTTCTTACAGTATCCTCCCTGTACACCAAGTCAGAACCGTAGTATAAATAAAGGGGGCCTATACGCAGACAATGAAATCTCTTACAATAGTTGATGATGACATTTCTCTAAAGCAGGCTATAGGCTACATGTGCAACACCAAGTCAGAACAGTAGGCTAAGTTATGAGGGGAAAGGGACCAAATTATTAGGGTGAGGCACATGGGCTACTAACAGCTTACTACACAACATAGACTTAGTATTACTTTCTTTGCTACAGTACACATATCACATAATTTATGCAGTAGCATACATGACATTTTTGGACCCTTGTTCTATGCTCACTTGAACAGGAAGGTGGTGCAGAGGTCCTTCTTGTGGGCAAATTGTCATCAACTTTGTCATTCTCTGGATTTATAGTGCATTCAAGACAACTGGGAACTCGTAAAATAAAATAAAAAGTAAAATCATGACATTAGTGATCTTCAGGTCGGAGCTCTTGAAAGACGCTTGAGTTCCTGACTTGGATAACCGTTTTACCCAGTCTGAGCTCGTTTTTCCGAGTTCCCAGTTGTGAGTTTACAGTTGTTTATTCAACCCTTTCTGGTCCATGGGGTTGCATGTGAATGTGTATCCTTTAAAGCTTGAAAAAGACTTGAACCACACACCCTCTCTACTAAATAGCAGGCTAGTGATTGCCTTGCAACATTTGCAGTTTGCCACTGACTCCAAAATATGAGTGACATAACACTGAGCCAATCACAGCGCAACTATAGAACATAACCAACCCCTCCCTACTCTTTGTATTTTTCTGCTGGCTGCTCCACCACCACTGATAGGACTGAGCTAGCCTGAAACACCTGCATTTTGGAGCTGCCTTACTCTAGAAAGCAAAAAAAGATACCATGTTTTTATGCGATTTCAATAACTCAAATGTTTTTTGTTACACTGTTTGCAAACTGATAAGTAACACCTTTAATGCCAAAATAGCATGCACTTTGCTAAACAGGTGGGGCTCAAAACATGTGGGGCTCTGCCCTGTAATGGGGTATTCATTACGCCGATTCTGTTGAAAAAAACGTTTCTTAACCGAAAGCAAACTGAACGAAACTGGGTGGAAACTACCTGAATTTGTCCAAAATAAATGATTGTGCTAGTTGCAAAACGGAACGTTTCCAATTGTTTGGCTAATGATTCACCACTACACACCTGCGGAACGCTTCCCAGGGAGCGGAAAAATGTGTCGCGGAGACGCGCATTACTTCGCATGCGCGTTCAAGTGGAACCCTCCCCAGTGAGGTGGGCATACACACAAACACGCCTGTTCTCTAAAGAAACGGAATGCACGACTGCTGTCAGATCAGTACGAAACAGGACCAGAAGCAGAGCAGTTGTCTCGTTACACGTTTGTTTTCCCCCTACCCATTTCATTGTCTTCCCCTCACTTTGCTTTAAGTTTCATTCGTTACTAACGCCTTAACTCAGTGAAAAATGTACAGGTATTTCGGAGAATTACTTACTCGTGGAGCAAGCAGTGCTCTGGCCTCGGGATGTGTCAAGTCGACTCTTCCAGTTTCCGCGTCGTTGATGCGGATGCGCCACTACAGCGAGGTCGCAGGAGAGAAAGATGCAGATGACCCCAACTTCTTTGGCATGGTGGAGGGATTCTTTGACCGCGGTGCCAATATCGTTGAGGATAAACTGGTGGAGGACCTCAAGAACAAGGAGACGCCAGTGCAGAAGAGACACCGAGTACGCGGAATTCTCAAGATCATCAAGCCCTGCAACCATATACTGAGTGTATCGTTCCCTATCAAGCGAGACGATGGCGAATGGGAGGTTATTGAGGGATATCGTGCCCAGCACAGCCAACACAGGACCCCCTGTAAAGGAGGTAAGCCGGCGAATGGGTGGTGCTGAAGCGGAGTATAGCTAGCATGCTATCTAGCCTATCAAGTTGAGAAGCGGGTAGCTGTAGCCCAAATGGCCTAAGGTTTTTAGAACTAACCCAACTGGACTACAGCCTGTCATTTCCAATTGGAACAAATGAGCCATAGTGGGCAGAACTAAGCACGACCTAGCGAGATCCTATTGGCTCGATCTAGTATCGTCTGCATATTTCAGTTAGGGAACGCCTACTTTGCATGTACAATAACTCAATTCGCATTTACACTCCTAAACAACGCTATTTAAAAATATTTAAAAAATACTTTTCATAACAGATTCTGGTTTTGGGAACATCAAACTATATTGAGATCAAATGTTTAATCGTTGAGAACATTTGCAGAATGGCGGCCAAAATCCGTCTCGTTCCATCTTCTCCCACTTCCATATTTGGTAGTGAGTGGAAACGCCAATTGGATGCTTCACATTTAAACATCCAGTGAAATATCTGTCTCATTGTTCTGTCTGTGATAGGGCGGCTGGAGTATGGGCGTGTGGGTGTGTCGAAAGAAAAGTAGTGGGTGTGTCGAAAGCGCTCCGCTATAGAGGGAGTTATTTTATGCTGTCCAGGTTTGAACCGGGCAATGGCCCATCATGTCATCTGGCGAAAAGGGTGGGTGCGGAGCGCCCATCTCAAACCAAACCGTAATCTTTGCCTCTAGGTCATGTTGTCAACCAGGCAGCATGGTGCATCGTCCAGAAACATAAATCTCTTTTGTAATAAAATAAATGTTTGAATTTTCATTGGGAAGGCAGATAAAGAACTTATCAAAAGCGGTCACTTTTGCATGGGAACACAGAATCATACTAATTACTATAGTGCTTAATTATTTAACGTTTGGTTTTTGAGAGGACATGGCCACCTGACAGAGTGGGGCACCAAATAAGATGTTCAGTTTAAAAAAGGTTAAGGATACAAGAATATGTACATATCTGGCTGTGTTGGCAAAATCAATACATATCCCATCTAGCCAGGCTGGGAGAGGCTTCCTGTTGTCACAGTTCCAAGACAAGTCATGCCGTGTTCAAAACAACTGGGAACAGGGAACTCGTAAATCTTCAGGCCTCTTTTTAGAGCTCTGACTTTCAGACCTGGAGATCACTGACCTCAGGATTTGACCTCGCATTTTTCTGAGTCCCCAGTTGTCTTGAAAGCACCATAATATCTGAAAATGTAGCTAACACGTGTAATAGGCTGACCACACCGCTCGCACATGCTTTGCAAAATAAATTTAGAAGTCTGTTATTCAATTATTGCACCCACACTGCTCGTGAGTGTCTGCATTGCCAAGGGCTAAAATAGAACTCCTTTCTATTTCTGACCTAGATCGCGCTGCAAGTCCTGCCTCTCCCATCCCCTCATTGGTTTATAGAAGCAGGTACCCACATGCCATCTCCTCATTGGTTATACCCACGTGGGTGATTGAAAGATGAACTGTGTTGCTGGTTGTCGTGGTAATACCATGAAAGTTTAGATGCCAATCACCATATAAATTCAAGGATGAAAAAGCCTGGAAGGAGGCAACATGACTAGAAACGATTCGATTGACCGTTTTTATGTGTGGATTAACCTCTCTGGGATATGTGGTACGCCACCTCGCCAACAGCCAGTGAAATTGCAGAGCGCCAAATTCAAACAACAGAAATCTCATAATGAAAATTCCTTAAACATACAAGTATTATACACCATTTTAAATAAACTTCTTGTTAATCCAGCCACAGTGTCTGATTTCAAAAAAGCTTTACGGCGAAAGCACACCTTGCGATTATGTTAAGTCAGCGCCTAGCCACAGAGAAACATACAGCCATTTTCCAAAGAAGGAGAGGTGTCACAAAAGACAGAAATAGCATTAAAATTAATTGCTAACCTTTGATCTTCACCAGTTGGCACTCCCAGGACTCCATTTTAGACGACAAATGTGTGTTTTGTTCGATGAAGTTCATCTTTATGTCCAAAACCTCCTTTGAAATTGGCGTGTTATGTTCAGAAATGCATTGTCTCAAATAAATATCTGGTGAAAGTGCAGAGAGCCACATCAAATTCCAGAAATACTCATCATAAACATTGATCTAAGATACAAGTGTTATACATACGATTAAAGAAACTTCTCCTTAATGCAACCGCTGTGTCAGATATCAAAAAGGCTTTACGGCGAAAGCACAACATACGATTATGTTAGGTCAGCTCCTAGCCACAGAAAACCATACAGCCATTTTCCAAACAAGGAGAGGTGTCACAAAAGTGAAAACTAACATTAAAATTAATCACTTACCTTTGATGATATTCATCTGATGACACTCCCAGGTGTCCATGTTCGACAATAAATGTTTGTTTTGTTCGATAAAGTTAATCTTTATGTCCAAATACCTCTTGTTCGAGCTTTTAGTCCAGTAATCCAAATGCACAATGTGCACTCACAAATAAGACACATTTTTTTATCATAAATCTTCAACAATATTCCAACCGGACAATTCCTTTGTCATTAGAAAGGAAAGGGAACGGAGCTCACGCGCGATAAACAACTCAAGGCTTTCAGCCTGACCACTGGTTGAAACAGCTCTTATTCGCTCCCCTTTCACAGTAGAAGCCTGAAACAACTTTCTAAAGACTCTTGACATCTAGTGGAAGCCGTAGGAAGTGCAATCTGACCCCATAGACACAGTATATTAGATAGGCAATCACTTTAAAAAAAACTACAAACCTCAGATTTCCCACTTTCCCACACTCACATTGGTTCAGAGTTTGTTTTGATATTTTAACCTGTGTGTCGTGATCGCATTTGGTGTAGGTGGACAAAATAAATTAATGCACGATGGCGCATGCGCGCAGCCGGTTTGGGTTCCGTGTTAGCCCTTGGCAATGCAGACCCTCGTTGGCGCAATAATTTAACATAGATTTCTACATTTACGCGACGCGAGCGGTGTAGTCAGCCTGTTACCCATATACCTGGATGAACTCTTCTCCTCTGTCATGGATGCCATGGTTGCCCTTAGCTAACCAACTGCATTCAATGTTGGCTGGCTAGCTAACATTAGGCTTTAACTAGCAATGTAAATGGCTTTCTGAGATACCAATAATATTACTACACAGGTTGTAGAAAAGGCCCATGGAGTTGGTAGAAGAATCTCTTAAGTCATGGCCACTTGCTCAGCTGGGCCAGGGGAACTTTAATTAGGTCAGGTGGAAATGTCAGACAGATCTCAACTCATTAAAAAGAGGAAATCTCCATCGCCCGATCTCACTGCTTTCTCTTCCTTAACTCCGTCTAATCCAGACATTCTGTACGTCCATGAATCAACAGACTACCCAGTAAATATACCACTTCATGGTTAAAGGAATTCCTGCCTCAGTCTCATCCATTCCTGTCACCTGACCTGTGACCACCTGTTCACCTTCACTGTCAGCCATCCTACCTGTCCACTAATCTTTCAATGGTCCTTCGAGCAGGATGATGACTGAACCAAAGACGGGTGAAAAGGAGAAGGAAGAATTGTCTGATTCCGTACTTGATCAAGTACAGAATCTCCTGTCCAAAGGGGATTCAAGGTCCGACAATGGGCGAGTAACAGAGCGGAGGTTATCCAGCACCTCCCGCCACAAGCCAGGTCCAGTAGTAGTGAACTATGGCTTTCGCAGTCTGGCGCTAACCCACAAGAGCCCACTCTAGGACTGAGATGGAGCTGCATACTAGATACCGTGGGGCACAAGCACTGCTCAGCCCTGAGTATGGAAACCCCCACTCTGCGCACCATCTATCCGAACCTGGCCAGTCAATACAATCCCCTTGGGTATATCCTGCCATACACAACCCAGGCCAAAGTCTTAGTCCAGGACCTGTGGCAGATCAAGAGGGACTGGGATGAACCAATCCATCTGGCTGACCTAGTAGAACGATGGATCTGTTGGGAAACAGAGTTATCGGAACTCTCTGAAGTCCAAATGCCAAGATGTTATGTACCACCCTGTGTTGACCAACTGGGATCATGCTTGGAACTGCATGTGTTCTGTGACGCTTCAGAGTGCATCTAAGAGTGGAGGATAAGGCAGGCCACACCCATGTCTCCTTTGTCATGGCCAGGTCCAGTGTCGCACCCAAGACGCTGTTGTCAATGCCTAGGCTGGAACTCAGTGCTGCCCTTTCCGGAGCCCAGTTGGCCTCTCGGAGTCCTGCAGGTATAAAGTGTTCGTCGGAACTCGCATTGCGGGAACCCAAGACCTAACAGAAGTCCAGGACTGGGGGTATGTTGACAGCATAAACAATCCTGCTGAGGACGTTACTCGTGGTAAAACCCTTAAGGAACTGGCTCAACCCCATTGCTGGAACTTGGGACCACCATTTTTGTCCCAACCAGAGAATGAGTGGGCGACAGCTCTGTTGTGCGGCCCCTCTGCAACCAACTGAAGCTCATGAGTTAAGGAAATCCGCCCAATGCTACAGCGGAACCAACAACCGCTCTCCCTGACCTAGCACAATACCTAACTCTGCCGGATCTGATCGCCGCCACAAACCGGACCTCAGATGGGGTGGCTTCCATACCCACCTCCCTCTCGGCAGAGACACTACTCCTCCAGCATGCACAAGCAGTTAGCTTTCCTGAGGAGCTGAAAGCCGGAAGGAAAGTGGCTAAGGACAGCCATCTTCTCTCTTGCCCCAGAATACGACCAAATCCTCGGGGTGATCAGAGTAGGAGGGAGGCTGCACATAATGTTAGCCTGTGAGCCAGCCAGCTATAACGTTAGCTAGCTAGCTAACAGTACGCCTTAACTTGCAATAAAAACAACTCTCTGACAAAATTAGAATGTATAATATCTGAAAATGTAGCTAGACTCTTACCCGTATACATGGATGAACGCTGCTCCCTCTCTATCATGGATGCCATGTTTGCCCTTAATTTGAAGATGTAATCCGGAGATTTTATACGACAGCCGCCCGTGTTCTCTTTTCGACTCCCACCGCATTGGCAATCATACTCTGCTTCAACCAAGCATTCCACTGATTTCAAAACTTGATCAACTTCCTCCATGACAACACTGTTGATTGCTGTTTCTTCCCCATCACTGACATCAGAAGACTCTGCAATGTTTGATTCAATGGAAATGTTTTTACCTAAATCGGATTTCCTCATCGTCTGATTCATTCAGGGTAAGAGAGAGTCAGCAAGGCATGATCATCCTCCAGAAAATAGTCCATCACAACATTTTCCCACTGCACTGATCTTCACAGGGGAGGGTTTACGTGGCTCATAGCACTCTATGCCTCTCCTGTGAAGTAGGGACGTGCCTTATACGGCT